>NW_011494753.1:15113374-15114054 GCF_000754665.1 Bison bison bison | reverse complement strand
AGAGGAAAACAACAGAATGGGAAAGACTAGGGATCTCTTCAAGAAAATCAGAGATATCAAAGGAACATTTCATGCAAAGATGAGCTCGATAAAGGACAGACAGAAATGGTATGGACCTAACAGAAGCAGAAGATATTAAGAAGAGATGGCAAGAATACACAGAAGAACTGTACAAAAAAGATCTTCATGACCCAGATAATCACAATGGTGTGATCACTGACCTAGAGCCAGACATCCTGGAATGTGAAGTCAAGTGGGCCTTAGAAAGCATCACTACGAACAAAGCTAGTGGAGGTGATGGAATTCCAGTTGAGCTATTCCAAATCCTGAAAGATGATGCTGTGAAAGTGCTGCACTCAATATGCCAGCAAATTTGGACAACTCAGCAGTGGCCACAGGACTGGAAAAGATAAGTTTTCATTCCAGTCCCAAAGAAAGGCAATGCCAAAGAATGCTCAAACTACCGCACAGTTGCACTCATCTCACATGCTAGTAAAGTAATGCTCAAAATTCTCCAAGCCAGGCTTCAGCAATATGTGAACCGTGAACTTCCGGATGTTCAAGCTGGTTTTAGAAAAGGCAGAGGAACCAGAGATCAAATTGCCAACATCTGCTGGATCATAGAAAAAGCAAGAGAGTTCCAGAAAAACATCTATTTCTGCTTTATTGACTATGCCAGA
>NW_011494753.1:15086649-15113274 GCF_000754665.1 Bison bison bison | reverse complement strand
GACTATGCCAGAGCCTTTGACTGTGTGGATCACAATAAACTGTGGAAAATTCTGAAAGAGATGGGAATACCAGACCACCTGATCTGCCTCTTGAGAAATTTGTATGCAGGTCAGGAAGCAACAGTTAGAACTGGACATGGAACAACAGACTGGTTCCAAATAGGCAAAGAAGTTCGTCAAGGCTGTATATTGTCACCCTGTTTATTTAACTCATATGCAGAGTACATCATGAGAAATGCTGGACTGGAAGAAACACAAGCTGGAATCAAGATTGCCGGGAGAAATATCAATAACCTCAGATATGCAGATGACACAACCCTTATGGCAGAAAGTGAAGAGGAACTCAAAGCCTCTTGATGAAAGTGAAAGTGGAGAGTGAAAAAGTTGGGTTAAAGCTCAACATTCAGAAAACGAAGATCATGGCATCCGGTCCCACCGCTTCATGGGAAATAGATGGGGAAACAGTGGAAACAGTGTCAGACTTTATTTTTTGGGGCTCCAAAATCACTGCAGATGGTGACTGCAGCCATGAAATTAAAAGACGCTTACTCCTTGGAAGGAAAGTTATGACCAACCTAGATAGCATATTGAAAAGCAGAGACATTACTTTGCCAACAAAGGTTCGTCTAGTCAAGGCTATGGTTTTTCCTGTGGTCATGTATGGATGTGAGAGTTGGACTGTGAAGAAGGCTGAGCGCCGAAGAATTGATGCTTTTGAACTGTGGTGTTGGAGAAGACTCTTGAGAGTCCCTTGAACTGCAAGGAGATCCAACCAGTCCATTCTGAAGGAGGTCAGCCCTGGGATTTCTTTGGAAGGACTGATGCTAAAGCTGAAACTCCAGTACTTTGGCCACCTGATGCGAAGAGTTGACTCATTGGAAAAGACTGTGATGCTGGGAGGGATTGGGGGCAGGAGGAGAAGGGGATGATAGAGGATGAGATGGCTGGATGGCATTGCTGACTCGATGGACGTGAGTCTCAGTGAACTCCGGGAGTTGGTGATGGACAGGGAAGCCTGGCTTGCTGTGATTCATGGGGTTGCAAAGAGTCGGACATGACTGAGCGACTGATCTGAATGTGATCTGATAAACTAATAGAGTTAACCTTTGTTTATTATCATTAATGAAGACAGTAGTCAGATGTACAAATTTTCCAAGTACATTTTATTTTTCAATTTTATTTTACAAAATTTAATAGAAATCTTTTCCAATGTATTAATCAGTACTATGTATGTGTTTCTTTTTATCTAAAAGATCAATTGCTCTATAAATATTAGTTGCAATCCCATGTAATGCAATATTCCTTTGAGGGTGGGATGTGGAAAGGCTGACAGCCCCTTGTCTCAATGATCCCAACCAGTTTTTCCACTGCTGTTAGCTGACCACTCCGCTGTCAGCCAGTCTTCCCCGGGCTACTTCAGTCTACTGTTTGAATGACTTGTCTATCTAGTAAGAACTGGAGATTGCCAGGGAATAGCTGCTATAAAGCTCATTAAGCCCATTACTTTGGTTTGTTCAAAATCTATAATCTGTAGGCCTAGATTTGTACTTTCTGGCCAAGAAAAGCGCTCAGGGTTTTCAACTCTGACTCACTGTTTGCTGGACATTTGACTACACTTACTGTATTTTTTTTTTCTAAGAGAAGCAGAACTGAGAGAAAAGATCAAGGAGTATATTTTAAGAGACTTGGCTGCTCATCCTTGTTCTGACATCACCTAATATTGCCACCTTGGTAATATGTTCTGGACATCAATCTACTTATCTCCAAATGAGAGGATAAATAATCTCTGGGAGTTCATCTTTCCCAAAGTTTCTGATTCTTAAACCTTTTTAGTTGCTGTCACATTCTTCATTTTATCCAATATATTTATCAGTTGTCATTAGTTCATTAATAAACAAACATGTAGCTTTATTATACAATGTAAAAAATCCACAGTATGCTATAATGACAGTTTTATTCACAGTGAGACAAAGAGTGTGAAGTATATATATTTTTTCCATTTCCAAGCTGCACATCCACACACATAATTACTGTTGTGTGAATAATTTCAGAGTACCTACTAAGTCTTCTAATAGCTATCACTGACTAGTAATCTGTCAGGGTATAATGTAGGATAATATGTTTTTACACAACAATGGTGAGGATCTCATTAATTATTACCACCTATAATTGCTTGATATGAACATTTATTCTAAAACTTAAAAATTATATACAACAAAATAATGATTTAAAATACTTCTAGGAAGTCTATATGCAGAAGTTGCTGCATTAGAGTTAATGATGTATTAAGTCATTTCTTATTGCTTTTGTCTTTTTAATAGGTGGCATATTATTCAAATTAAAATAGAAGAAAAGTCTCTGCCAACAATTAAGCATCACACTGAGTCACACCTGCTGCCTTAAAGATAAGCATATAATTTATTAGACAGACTTCTTGAGCAATATCTGATACTGAACATCAGTATATTTATATGCCCAGGGAAGAAGAATTAAAGTCTAGCTTTATTCTCTAAAGGTATTGCAAGTTCAGGTTTTATGCATGTTTCTATGTCTTTTAGTATGGCTGAATTTCAAAGTTCATAATCAAAATCTACCATTTCACTTTTAATCTAAACTTTAATTTCAAAAGATTTCAAGTCCCTTTCGTTGATAAAGTATATTCTTTCTTTTCTCAGGTATCTTTTTTTCTTTTATATTGTACAGCATATAGAGGGTAAGGCTAAGTCCAGATTTAAAATTATGAATGAAAATGATTGTTTAAACGATGGGTTTTGACTTTAATGAAAAGGAGAGAGGCTTAAAAAAAAATCTAAGCAGAAGACAGTCCATGGGTCAGATTCTAATCTGCCTGTCGGAAAGTAAGAATGGATAAATTAAAGTTCTTTCTAGGATGAGAAAAGGAAATTTTTGGCAGTAGAGTGGAGAAAGGAGGACTAACTGAAGTGACTTGTTTCTGAGCTTGGACCAGGAAGATTTCTGACATTGATAGCATCCCTTTCCAAAGGAAGCATTAAGTTTGTGGAATAGTTGCTCATGTGAGAGAAGAAACTACCAAGGGAACAAGGCAAGGATTGTGACTTTTGGCCGTGGAGATCTGCATTTGGACAGCATGCCAGTGGCCCAGAAAAATAGCAAAGTCATATGGAGAGCGATATGTCACTGGCTCTGCAGTGGACAGTGGTGCCTTTTTCATAGCTGGAAAATGTATAATGAATCTTCTTAGAATCAGCACTGTAATTATCGTTTAGTCTTTATTGTTTTGGAAACTGAAAATTTTCATATACTTTAAAAAAATATTGTATGAAAATAGGCATTGCAAATTTATTTACATGAATCACATCTCTAAGACTAAGACATGATTGATTGGACCAAGAATCTCTAGGAAAATAGGTTGCCGCTAGGAGAGATAGTAAAGTACTATCTTTAAGGGTTTGTTTGTTTTAGTCACCAAGTCGCATCTGACTCTTTTGCCACCCCATGGACCATAGCCTGCCAGATTCCTCTGTCTATGAGATTTCCCAGGCAAGAATACTGGAGTGGATTGCCATTTCCTTCTCCAGGGGATCTTCTTGACCCAGGGATCGAACCTACGTCCCCTGCTTGGCAGACAGATTCTTTACCGCTAAGCCACCTGGGAAACCTACCTTTAAGAGTAGTTCTTAGTTATTTTGATGGAACAGTATTCTTTTCTGCCTAACTTGGATCAGAGTAGCATTGGGTGGAGGTGGGAGGGAGTGAAGAAAAAAGAAAAGTTAAAAATTTTTTTCTGCTTTCTGTTTCCTAAGATTACATTCAGAAACTAGTCACATAGTTATGTGGTCATAGTGTGGAATTCTTTTCAAGTGCCTCCTTTTGAGGATATGAAATCACCAAATAAAAGAGCCTGTGCCCAAATCTGAACACATTTCAGAACGATGCCTGCAAATAATATAGATTATTCACTTTTCCTTTTTTGCTCTAATTGACTTACATAAACTTGTGTTTCTAAGTGAAAATATAGTGTTCATGCTTTAGTAGGCTTCAGCCATCTCATAATTTTTTGTCATTCTTCCTGTAGTGCTATGTATGTGATAATCACCCAGTGGTTATTCACTAAGTGTTTGTTGTTTTTTCATTGACTTAATCTTTTTTTATACTTCATTTTTCAATCTTTTATTAGGTGATTTTTTTTAAAGGGGGATTGTTTAATTCCCTAGGCAAACTTAATAAGACAAGTTTATGAATGATGGGGGCTTCCCTAGTGTCTCATATGGTAAAGAATCTGCCTGCAATGCAGGAAACCCGTGTTTGATCCCTGTGTTGAGACTATCCCCTGGAGAAGGGAATGGCAACCCACTCCAGTACTCTTGCCTGGAGAATCCCATGGACAGAGGAGCCTGGAAGACTACAGTCCATGGGGTTGCAAAGAGTCAGATACGACTGAGCAGCTAACACTTTCACTTTTGTGAGCTGATGTCTTGGATCTCGCTGAAGATACCTCTTGGAAAGATCCTACTGGCCTAAGTGTCTAAAGCTTTCAGAACCATCTAAATGCCTGACCTTTCTGCTGCTTTTAGTTCCACAGCAGCCTCACTCCAGTGCAACTCCTCTGAGGGAGGTCCTAGTTCTCGTGAAAATAGTTGCTTGCAACGTGTCCTCATTGTCCCTGTACTCTTGGAACAAAACTTGGGGAGGAGTTTGGCTAGGAAGTGGTAGTACCTTTTTAATTTCTTTGCTGACTAAGGGTGACCAGTCATGGCACTGCTTGTTGTAAACAAGAGAGTTCTTGGAAAATGATTTGAGAATCATCTTTGATGAGGAGAGTGCCATCTTCAGCTGCCTGATGTATTCTCTTATTGAGCAGAAAAACTTAATTCCAGGCCTTTATTCATCACCTTTTAGCGAAAGTGAGCTGCAGTGTATTTTCATTTCCTAATCAGGCCATTCCTCTCTCTTTCTCTCCGATTTTTTTTTTTTTCTGCTTGACTGAGTCATGGATTAATTTGTTTCTGGTATTGCTTGTTCCTCGCCCTTTGTGATTGGCCTCAACTATGGAAAAGCACCCT
Source organism: Bison bison bison (assembly GCF_000754665.1). Classification (NCBI taxonomy): domain Eukaryota; kingdom Metazoa; phylum Chordata; class Mammalia; order Artiodactyla; family Bovidae; genus Bison; species Bison bison. Next base: position 15,108,229 of record NW_011494753.1, on the reverse strand, counting down.
TTGTTCCTTAGAGTTCCCGTTGGCCAGGTCGCATTTCAGCTACTCATTAAAACATGTATTTATTCTACTCTGGAGCACATTGTCTGGCTAGCCTTGAATTTATAGTGAAATGTAACAGTAAATTGTGCTCTGTGGTCAAAAAATGCCAAATGATACACACAGCAGCACAGAGGTTTCCAGCATAGGGTAGAATTAAAGAGCTTACGACCAATGCCGGGATTGTTGGCCATATTTTCACAGTGGCCAGTGGTGTTAGAGTCGAACTTGGAGAGAGCTTGAAATCACTTATCTCAGATGTTTGCGCTCACAACCACAAAGCCCCTGAGAAACATAGAACTGATCTTGTAATAAGCTCCAGCTGAGTTTACAAGCCTCTGAGCCTTTCTGAAAGCCTGTTTAGTTTAATGAGGGTTTTCAGATTTCAAAGCTCATACACCTTCACATAAAAACAGATGATTATGACCAAATTAGGGAATGTTGTTCCCTGAGTGTTTTCCCCAATATGTTCTCTTCTCAGTTGTCAGGCATTGTTCCATTACACTTTTCACCTTGCAGACATCATTTTTAAATATAATTTTTTGAAAGTCTTATTGTATATAGTTTCTATTCAAGCAGAACATTACATTACAAAAAAGAAAAGGTTTTCTCGTAATAGGAACAGACAAATATGCATCTGTTTTATTCTGGCCAATAAAAAAAGAAGGTACAATACTAAAAAAAAAAAAAAATCAAACCCTTAGCTCCTGCTGCCATGACAACTGTCCTGAGAGACTAGATCTCCATGTTCACCCCTGTGCCCTGTTTCACAAGGCTCTGCAACTTGTTTCTGAATGTCTTGTTAGTGAAGAGAGACCAGCCATGTCTGTGACCCAGTAAGAAGGAAAATGGGAGAGTGGATCTCCCCACCTCAGTCATTTATATGTTGGAGAAACCACCTTCAAAAACATTTAGAACTCTACCTTCATTTTTTAAATTTAGTCTTTTAAAATAATGGTTTTATTGTGTGGCATATATTGGTATTTTTGTACTTATTCTGACTTTTCCAAATGTTTTCTGAGTCACCCTTGGAAAGACCTATAATAATTAGGATATGAGGCATTTAAGCCTTGCTGCTGCTGCTGCTAAGTCGCTTCAGTCGTGTCCGACTCTTTGCGACCCCATGGACTGCAGCCTACCAGGCTCTTCCATCCATGGGATTTTCCAGGCAAGAGTACTGGAGTGCCTTCTCCGATTCAAGCCTTACTTGAATACCAAATCTTTGATTACATTACATTACACCCATGGTTTTACAAGGAGGCATGTCACAGAGTGTGAGGTCCATATGTCAGCAGTACTGAACCACAAGGATGGTATATAGAGGTGACTAAGAGGCGTGTTGCCTGGAAAATCCCATGGATGGAGGAGCCTGGTAGGCTGTAGTCCATGGGGTCGTGAAGAGTTGGACACGACTGAGTGACTTCCCTTTCACTTTTCACTTTCATGCACTGGAGAAGGCAATGGCAACCCACTCCAGTGTTCTTGCCTGGAGAATCCCAGGGATGGCGGAGCCTGGCGGGCTGCCGTCTATGGGGTCGCACAGAGTCGGACACGACTGAAGCGACTCAGCAGCAGCAGCAGCAGCAAGAGGCGTGTGGATAAGGTCAGGCTGCACCAAAATTGTGATGAGCCAGTAGAATCCTTGTCTCCTAAGCCCCTCTTTAGTATTCCTACCTATCCTTCCACCACACGAGCACATGGACAATGCATTTGCTTAGAAGATGGTAAAGTTTAGATTTTCTTAGGGGAAACAGTTGCTGTTTCATTTCTTCCTTTCCAGCTGTTACTTTCTATTCACCCCAGCTCAAGCACTGAATCCCTTGAATTTCCTCTTCTCTCTTGAGTCAGAATCAGCCACCCATAGTTTTTCAAAGAATGTGGTAAGAGGAACTGTGAATTAATTAATGTATTATATTTGGGAAACATTTATATTCTAATCAAGGGCAATCCTTTAACAGTTAGTTTGACTCAATAGGTCAAACTGTGTTTTGAGGGTTATGTGATAATTACTAAATTTATTTATTCTTATTTTATTAAATATACTTTGCATATTTATTTCAATGTAACATTAAATTTGTATTCTTACTACCTGTAGGTATTTTATTTTTCTTTAATTTACTTTTCTTACAAATGCTATTTACATGGAATTAAATAGCAAAGAGTTTGGGTAGAAAATATTGATATTCTATATTTAAAAACACATGAGAGTTTGGCTTTCATTCACAAGGAGTATCTGGTATGGGGCCTGCTTACCTGCCACAAACAAATAGAAAATAATGCAGAAAATGTGAAATGCCTGTTACAGACACTGGCCCATAGGCAATGCAGGTGATCCCTGAGAAAAGGAAACAAACAAGGTAGTTGAAACAAGTACAGTCACATGAGGCTTCTGCCTGGAACCTGATCCAGAGTGTAGTATAGGGAGAAAGAACCCAAGAGCTTAGTTATCTGGTTGTATGGAGGAAACAGGTAATAGAGCTCAAGGTGACCATGTCAAAAGAATTTTCATGGGAAGAATACTGGCAAGGTAGGAGCTATACAAGGGAAGAGCTCCAGAAAACTGCTTAAGGGGCCAGTTGAATAGTAAAGTGAATAGAAGTCCATAGAGTAAAAGTCTATGAGGCAGAACAAAGAGCAACAGTGGGAACCTGTAAAATGAACTCTCCAGAGCCTATAGAAGACTGAGAGACAGTCAAGTTTCTCCAGACAGACAGAAATTTCACTGAACATTTGAGGTGTTCTGTAGAGATAGAGTCATGCATTAGTTGTTGTTCAGTTGCTCTGTCGTGTGTGACTCTTTGTGACGCCATGGACTGCAGCACGCTAGGCTTCCCTCTCCTTCACTATCTCCCTGAGTTTGCTCAAATCCATGTCTATTGAGTTGATGATGCCATCCAGCCATCTCATCCTTTGTTGCCTCCTTCTTCTTCTGCCCTCAAACTTTCCTAGCATCAGGGTTTTTTCCAATGAGTTGGCTCTTTGCATCTGGTGCTCAATGGATTGGAGCTTCAGCATCAGTCTTTCCAATGAATGTTCAGGGTTGATATCCTTTAAGATTGACTGGTTTGATGTCCATCTTTGCCGGCATCACAGTTCGAAAGCATCAATTCTTCAGCTCTCACCCTTCTTTATGGTCCAACTTTCACATTTGTGTGTGACTACTGGCAAAACCATACCTTTGACTAGATGGACCTTTGTTGGCAAACTGATGTCGACATGCATTATTAGTAGTTCAGTCACTCAGTTGTGTCCGACTCTTTGCAACCCCGTGGACTGCAGCAGGCCAGGCCTCCCTGTCCATCACCAACTCCTGGAGTTTACTCAAACTCATGTCCATTGAGTCAGTGATGCCATCCAATTATCTCATCTTCTGTCATCCCCTCCTCCTCTTGCCTTCAATCTTTCCCAGCATCAGGGTCTTTTCAAATCAGGTGGCCAAAGTATTGGAGTTTCGTAGGGCTAAATTATCCCTAGACCAAGTACTGTTCTAAAGCTCCCATAACAAATCTTAAAAGTACACCTTAGAAAGATAAAACCAGTCTGCAAGTACTTTAATGTTTTGCCAAAACAAATATCAGTGTTTTTTAAAGGAAGACAAAGACCAACTGTTCATGTTAATTCATAAAACCTGGTATCAGATTTTAAAAGTTATTGTTCAGTTGCTAAGTTGTGTCTGACCCTTTGTGATCTCATAGAGTGTAGCATGCCAGCTCCTCTGTCCTCTCCTGTCTCCTGGAGTTTGCTCAAACTCATGTCCACTGAGTCCATGATGCTATCTAACCATCCTTTGCAACCCTCTTCTTTTGCCTTATTCATTTCCAACATCAGGGTATTTTCCAGTTAGTTGGCTCTTTTCATCAGGTGGCCAAAGTATTGGAGCTTCAGCTTCAGCATCAGTCCTTACAGTGAATATTCAAGGTTGATTTCCTTTAAGATTGACCAGTTTGATATCCTTGCAGTCCAGGGGATTCTGAGGAGTCTTCTCCAGCACCATGAGTAGAAAGCATCAATTCTTTGGTGCTCAGCCTTCTTTATGATCCAACTTTCACATCTGTACATGACTACTGGCAAAACTATAGCTTTGACTAGTGACAAAACCATATCTCTGACTAGACAGATCTTTGTCAGCAAGGTGATGTCTCTGCTTTTGAATACACTATCTAGGTTTGTCATAGCTTTCCTTCCAAGGAGCAAGCATCTTTTGATTTCATGGGTGCAGTCACCATCCATAGTTATTTTGGAACCCAAGAAAATAAAATCTGTCTGCTTCCACTTTTTCCTCTTCTGCTTGTCTTGAAGTGATGGGACCAGATGCAGTGATCTTAAATTTTTTAGTGTTGAGTTTCAAGCCAGCTTTTTCACTCTCCTCTTTCACCTTCAACAAAAACACTTTAGTTCCTCTTCACTTTCTGCCATTTGAGTGGTATCATCTACGTATCTGAGGTTGTTGGTATTTCTCCTGGAAATCTTGATTCCAGTTTGTGGTTCATCCAGCCCAGCATTTTGTATGATGTACTCTGCATATAAGTTAAATAAGCTGGGTGACAATATATAGCTTTGTTATACTCCTTTCACCGCGTTGAACCAGTCATTTGTTCCGTGTCTGATTCTAACTGTTGGTTCCTGATGTGCATACAGGTTTCTCAGGAGACAGGTAAAGTGGTCTGATACTCCCATCTCTTTCAGAATTTTCCAGTTTGCTGTGATCTGCCCAGTCAAAAGTTTAGTGTAGTCAGTGGCAGAAGTAGGTGTGTACTTGTGGAACTCCCTTGCTTTTTCCATAATACAACGAATTTTGGCAATTTGATCTCTGGTTCCTCTGCCACTTCAAAACCCAGCTTGTACATCTGGAATTTCTCAGTTCACATACTGCTGAAACCTAGCTTGAATTTAAAAAGTAGGCATATAAAAAAGCAGGAAAACGTGACCCATAACTGGGATTAAAAGAGCTAATTGAAACAGATCAGAAATGGTAGAGGTGATGGACTTTGATGAAAAGAACTTTCATGGTTACATGAGAAATACGAAGTGAAATGCTTGTATGCTGAAAACAAATACCTCTGAGCAAAAGCAAAGGCAAATAAATAGAAAAGCATTGCATAATCATGCATTGGGAGAATTAACGTTGTTAGTATGTCAAACTACGATAAGTAATCTACAGATTCAACGCAATCCCTATCAAAATTCCAAGGAGGTTTTTTACAGAGGTAGAAAAACAACTTTAAAATTCATATGGAATCACAGAAGACCCCTGAAAAGCCCAAGCAATTAGGCTGCTGCGGCTGCTAAGTCGCTTCAATCGTGTCCGACTCTATGTGACCCCATAGATGGAAGCCCACCAGTCTCCCCCCGTCCCTGGGATTCTCCAGGCAAGAACACTGGAGTGGGTTGCCACTTCCTTCTCCAGCGCATGAAAGTGAGAAGTGAAAATGAAGTCGCTCAGTCGTGTCCGACTGTTAGCGACCCCATGGACTGCAGCCCACTAGGCTCCGACATCCATGGGATTTTCCAGGCAAGAGTACTGGAGTGGGGTGCCATTGCCTTCTTCAGTGAGAAGCAATTATGAGCCAGAAGAATAAACCTGGAGACATGACACTTTCTGACTCAAAATAGATTGTAGTAATCAAAACAATATGACATAAAAAAGATATATAAACCAATGGCTAGACTAATCAAAACAGAAAGAGGACACAAATAACAGATATGAGAAAATAGTAGAGAGAAATCACTTCAGACCCTGCAGACATTAAGTCAGATTAAAAGTTATTTATTGTATGATACCATTTATATGACATTCTTAAAAAGACTAAATTATAGTAAAAGGAACTGTTTTCTATTTTGGTCGTGATGTGTATAGCACATATATGTCATGTGGTTATGGTATACAGTTTTCAAAACTTGCAGAATTTCACACCAAAAAGGAGAGATTTTACTTTATGTTCAGTTCAGTTCAGTTGCTTAGTTGTGTCTGACTCTTTGCGACCCCATGAATTGCAGGACGCCAGGTCTCCCTGTCCATCACCAACTCCCGGAGTTCACCCAAACTCATGTGCATCAAGTCAGTGATGCCACCCAGCCATCTCATCCTCTGTCATTCTCTTCTCCTCCTGCCCCCAATCCCTCCCAGCATCAGGGTCTTTTCCATTGAGTCAACTCTTCGCATGAGGTGGCCAAAGTATTGGAGTTTCAGCCTCAGCATTAGTCCTTCCAATGAACACCCAGGACCAATCTCCTTAGGATGGACTGGTTGGATCTCCTTGCAGTCCAAGGGACTCTCAAAAGTCTTCTCCAATACCACAGTTCAAAAGCATCAATTCTTCGGCGCTCAGCTTTCTTCACAGTCCAACTCTCATATCCATACATGACTACTGGAAAAACCATAGCCTTGAGTAGACGGACCTTTGTTGGCAAAGTAGTATCTCTGCTTTTTAATATTCTATGTAGGTTGGTCATAACTTTCCTTCCAAGGAGTAAGCGTCTTTTAATTTCATGGCTGCAGTCACCATCTGCAGTGATTTTGGAGCCCCCCAAAAATAAAGTCTGACATTGTTTCCACTGTTTCTCCATCTATTTCCCATGAAGTGATGGGACCAGATGCCATGATCTTAGTTTTCTGAATGTTGAGCTTGAAGCCAGCTTTTTCACTCTCCTCTTTCACTTTCAGTTCCTCTTCACCTTCTGCCATAAGGGTGGTGCCATCTGCATATCAGGCTATTGATATTTCTCCTGGCAGTCTTGATTCCAGCTTGTGCTTCTTCCAGCCCAGGATTTCTCATGATGTACTCTGCGTATAAGTTGAATAAGCAGGGTGACAATATACAGCCTTGATGTACTCCTTTTCCTATTTAGCCATTTATGATAGCATAAAATATGAAAACTTAGAGATGAATTTAGCAAATATATCTAAGACATATATACGGAAAACTACAAAAAAATTTTGAGAGAAATTTTAAAGAAATTAATATATTAAGCAGTATACCACCTTATTCATAACAAAAGAAATGTCTCCGCATTCTTAGAATATACATCTACTGAAGTTGGTTGATCTATGTTTCAGTGTAATATCATTGAAAAATCACCGCAGATCTATTTTGTACAAATTGACAAAGTGGTTCTAAAATGAGTATGGAAATTCAGAAAACATATAATATTCAAAGCAGTCTCAAAAAGGAAGAACATGAAGCACTTAACACTAACTATATTCAGCCTAATATAAAGTTTCAGTAATAAGTATAATGTGTTATTGACATAGTGATATTTATATAGTCAAACATACACTTATGTGACCCAGAAATTCTCTTCCTAAATTTTTAGTCATAGAAAATGAAAATATATACCCACTGAAACATTTGTACATAAGTTTTCATAGCATTATTATTTATAGTATCCACAAACCGAGGGGAAAAACACTAATGTCTGTCTGTGGGAGCACAGAGAAGCAAATATCCTTGAGCCATGTAATGAAATGCTAATAACTAAGAGTAAAAAGAGATGAATCTCAAATATAGAATGTGTAGACAAATCTCAAAAAGATTCTAATAAACAAAATAAGCCACTTAAAGAGCACACAGTACATGTTGTATGATTTCATTTGTATGAAATTCTGTAGCTGGTGAGCTAATCTTTGGTGATAGGGTAAATCTATGTTGAGTCAAAATGGTGTGTAGCATCAACTACAAGGGAGTACTATAAAGCTTAAGAGGTTGATGAATATGTTTCCTGTTATAATTTTTGTTGCATTGGTGTTGATGAAGAGTCAGAACTTAAGACTTTTACAATTATGTCCATTTCATTTACTGTAAATTGCCCATCAAGTGGAGTTGATTTTTAAAGTAATACGTGAACTGTTCACTGTTTTAGTTTAGAAAATGGTGTTTTAGTTCTTTCTTCTTTCTTTCTTTTCACTCAATTAATATTGTTGGAGAAATTACCAAAAAAGGAAGTATTAGTTTTAATTAGCACAGTGGAAGCAGTGACATCATTTCAGCTCTTGCGTTTATTTTAAGGAAGCCAACTTTACTAAGTGATATACAGATATATACCTGTATATATACTAAGTGTATATATATAGATAGATAGATAGATAGATATACTAAGTGTATACAGATATACAGATAAATCCTACTTGTCAGCAAACTCTTAAGAGCAAGAGGATGTTCTGTATATACTTATTTTCAGTTCACACAAAATATCTTAAAAGGATTGTAGCCCCTAATTTTATTAACATGGAAAAAGAAAGAAGAATGCATAATAAATTTATTTTTAGAAGATACCATATTCTGGACATTTCTTCATGACAGTACCTCCTTAAAATCAGCCTTTATTGACATACGTGTCAGACACATCACAAGTTTCAGGAACAAGACAATTTTTTCTCTTTGACTTATGACCTTTTCCCACACAAGACAAATATAGATTTATAAAGCAAATAGCAGTTGCTGATTATGTGAAAATATCACATACAAGAAAAGAGCCATTTTCACATGCAACATTAGCCTACGTTCTTTGTTTTAGTAAAAATCTTCCAATACTAATACAGAATGCTCTTTGTAATAAACTTAAAATTGACTTTAAGGTTTTTCTCTTTTTAATATCTTTATATTGATTTTTATTTTAAAAAATTATTTCATATTTCAGTAGAGCCAGTTAACAATGTTGTGATATAATTTTGGGTGAACAGCAAAAGGACTCAGCCATACATGTATCCATTCTCCCCCAAACTCCCCTCCCAGCTAGGCTGTGCATAATGTTGGGCAGCATTCCACGTGCTATACAGTAGGTCCTTGTTGGTTATCCATTTTAAATATAGCAGTGTGTACATGTCCACCCCAACTCCTTAACTATCTCTTCCTCACATTCTCCCCCTCCTCCAGCAACTGTAAGTTCATTTTCTAAGTCTGTGAGCCTCTTCTGTTTTGTAAGTAAGTTCACTTGTATCATTTCTTTTTAGATTCCACATGTAAGGGATGTCATACGATATCTCTTCTTCTCTCTTTGGCTTACTTCAGTAAGTATGACAGTCTCTGGGTCCATCCATGTCGCTGCCGTTGGCATTATTACGTCCTTTTTAATGGCTGAGGAATGTTCCATGGTATATATTTACTACATCTTCTTTATCCTTTCCTCTGTCCATTGACATTTAAGTTGCTTCCATGTCTTGGATGTTTTAAACAGTGCTGCAGTGAACTCCGGAGAGATTCTTAAGGACGTTTCTATCCTTTGATCAAATAATTTTACTTTTAAAACAAAACTGATCAGCCAGTACTGTGGTTTGAATTTAATACTCTTTCTTGCATTAGAAGGAAGAGAGGAAATGTAAGGAATAATATTGATTGTTAATATTCTGATAGTAATTGTTAATATCAGAATTTTTATAGACTTGCTCAGTATAAAATGTCATTCAGTTAGCTTTCATTATATGCCTGCTACTGGGAGATAATCTTGGGTAATAAACTTGGATTTATCCTTGTGAGGAGAATATTAACTATGTATACTTGAATTGACTTTTAGCTGTTGTGTTAATACTTACCTGTTTCATCTAGATGGCATGGAAACTAAATGCACTGTATGAGCAGCAGCAACAGGGAGAGTTGGATTGTTTCCTCTGGTGCTTCCCTGAATCAAAGGATCTAGATAACACCTTTGCCCACACACAGAACATATTTAGATTTATTGAGTCATCTCTTATTTTTGAATATGCCAAAATGGACTGGCCTCTTTTTTTTGCAGACAAATTGCAACAACATTTGTAATGGAATTGTAACATAGTCCCATTTTAATGTTATTGAATTGCTGTAAGTCATGTGAAAAGACTCAGTTCTTAGAACTCACTGTAATTCTTAACCACTTTACTGCCACAAATGTCTTTGAATCTTATCTCAGATTCTCCTGTTTTTTTGCTCCGTAATTAGAAGAGCATTTTGTTGTTATTGCTTTTATGAACTGTGATTTCTTTCCTCCTGCTTTGGAGTCATTTCAGTATCTACTTGGCCATTCGTTTTTATTTGTTAATGTTCTAGATATTTTGAACTTTTGTAATTAGCTTGTATTTGTGCTCTGACATGTATTTATTTGATCTTTATTTTAAATTTAGGAAGATTTTGACGCTTAACCTGTTGTGGTGTTTGTATTTACAGTTTCCTGAATGTGGTTTCTATGGAATGTATGATAAGATCCTGCTTTTTCGCCATGACCCTACCTCTGAAAACATCCTTCAGCTGGTGAAAACAGCTAGCGATATCCAAGAAGGCGATCTCATTGAAGTTGTCTTGTCAGGTAGTATACTTTTTCCTTAATAGATTAATACTTTGCATCTAGAGAATTCTTGGCCATAAGTTTTACTTTTTTTTTGGTTTTGATTTCATTAATTTATATTAAACACTTGATTTTGTATTGGGTATAGTCAATAAACAATGTTGGGTTAGTTTCAGATGAACAGCAAAGGGACTCAGCCATACATATACATGTATCCTATTCCCCCAAACTTCCCTGCCATCCAGGCTTGGCCATAAATTTTTAAGGCAGCATTAGAAAAAAAAAAATTACATCAAACCCAACCTCAAGAGGAAATTTTAGGGCTTTATCTATATGAACTTTCAACATTATTTTGAAAAAGAGCAAAAGGTTTCTCTTGAATTGGCTCTTTCCCCACCCAGTTCTGTCCCAGTCACTTTTCCCAACTTTGCACTCTCCCCAAATCCCCCAAAACACACATGAATACTTTCATTCATTATTTAAATCACTTGAAACAGCAAAAGCAAATGAAAACACACTCACCAACATTGAAGTTAAGACAGATGTCAGGGCCCCAAATCTACTGAGTGTCTGAAAGCCAAGGCCTGGAAACCATTGCTTTAGTCCAGTCGAAACTCCAGTAGCTACTAGCCAAGATCAAATTGGAAACCAGAGCTCAGGAGTTACAGCAGGTCAGGCCATGTTGTACGACTTTAGCTAACTCACTCCCTGAGAAACAGCTGCATTTCCTCTGCCCAGATTGTTATTTCTTGTTTAGGATTTATATTTCTTGTTTAGGATTGGACTGTGCCTGTCACAAAAATTTAACTTTTTAAAAAAATGCCAGAGAACTCATGTAGCAGGGGTCTTAACAACAGTAATCAGTCCAATATTCTAAAGAGGTCTAGATTTTTATTGTTTATCTTCATTAAAATTGAGTCATTATTGAGAAATTCAGATTGTACTGCTCCTTTTTCCCTTCTGGCCTTCTTAAAGGAAATCTGTTCACTTTAAAAATGTTTCTAGGCTTCATTTTCCTCAAGTTCCAGAGCCCTGTACTTGGATGCACTGATTATAATTCACCTGGCCTTTGGTTTGATGAAGTCCAGTTCGCATTGTCTGTATTGATTCTCCTTGATAGGAGACCCTGAGAGGTCTTGGGATTGCCACATTTTCATTGGGTAGATAGAGCCTGTAAAACAGCTGGTTTCACTAGATAAAAATAATAATTTTCCTGTTGCTTATAGTTTTGCCAGTTGCTAAACAAACCAAAAAAGGAAAGGTTTTCCCTTTTTTAAATTTGAGGGGGAATCACTTGCTTGTGTCCTCCCTTTTCCTTTTCTCTGACTCTTTGGACATTGGCTCACTGCGCCTGGCCTCACAGCACGAGTGCCTCGCCATGTTGTCCTCTAAGTTTCCTGTTTCTGAACACTGGAGGCAGCCTGAAATAAATTATTCAGAGACAGCATGCACCAGATCTATCGTCACCATAATTCATGTTAGACTCAAAGCCAGTCGGCTTTGCAAAGAATATGTTTTATGAGCCCTTTTCCTGTGGCTGTGCCCAGAAATATATGAAGATTTTCATAACTGGATTTCTAAATTATTTCTTTTTCTTCCCATTTTACATTTGTTGTCAAGTCCTCAGAGTAACACCCTACAGATTGAATGCAAGCTATATGTGTGTGTTCTTACGGGGAGAGCTGCTGCCCATTTGCATGTTATCCCCATGCCTTCCATGAGCCAGACTTGCCGTGCCCCATGCTGACCTGACGTAACAGTGTTCTGCTTTTCCTCTCCATCTATGCAAACCCAGAACCTCGCTATGCCTACACTCCACCTCTTTTGTCATCCACCCTGGATGTTCTCTGTCCCGCCTCTCCTATCTCCCTGGCCACAGTGCTGAGGGGTGTTTAAAGGTGTCCCTTTTCCTCACTTGCTGCCCGATCAGGTGATCGGGCAGCTCAGGAAAGCCTCTTCTACTCTCTCAGCAGCTGTCTGGTTGGTATTTAAAAGAAGCCATTTTATAACAGCCTGATCTCATTCTTCTCCTGAACCGTAACCTTTGAACCCTTTTCACATTTCACGTAGTTCCACTTCCCTGACACATTTAACCCTTATATTATTCACATACATATGCATATGTTACACACATGTGTACATATAGTGCATATATACAGTGTGTGCCTACGCATGCAATTATGTTTGGATCTCCAGCATTTGCCTGTAAACATCTTTGGCAGCTATATTCTTCTACCTCTTCTCCCTCTCTAATGCTCAGTATTTTGCTTTTCTCAGTACATATTAAGAATAGTGTTTACTTAAAACCTCCCACCCCTCCGTTTTATACCCCTGTTTCCCCCACGCTGCTTACCTTTGCTCATTGTTGTCAGTCACCCACAGCATAGCCTCAACTCTGGCCTCACCGGTAAGGCGCAGCCCCAGCTCGGAGATCTCCACTTGGCAGCACTCCTTCTCCAGCTTGTCAGTCGCCACCAAATACACAATTCCTGTCTTTTTCACTGTAGTTTTTAGTCATTAACTCTCTACCATTTTCGGACTAGATTTCCTCCTTTATTCTTCTTTCCCCACAGCTCATGGCCCTCTGTATTCATGTCTTACATCACTTTGATGCAATATTGACTACTTGATATTCTGTTACATCATAGCAGTTCCTGCTATACCTGTCTGTAATCTGAATTGCTTTAACAATCTTTTTTGCCATCCCTGTTCCTGAACCACACATGACTGCCAGACACACATCCCTTGCCAGCACGGCTCAGGGCAGATCTGTCCTTCACCTGGCTTTACTGTTGTGTTGCAGGCTTCTCTCCCTATCCTTTTGTTACCATAGACATGAGGTTCTCAGTAAACATATATGGCTTGCTTGATTGGCTATTGGCTATCACATTAGAAGTTATCACATATACACAATTTTGTAAAAATACTTACTTGTTGTAAAAATATTATTTATAGATATATCCTCAAAAGTAAACTGAACTTCAAGTCTCCTTGCTATGCATTTACCCAGCCCTGACATGGAATTAGTGCCTGTGATGTGGGCAGGATTGTATTACATTATAATTTGAGGCAAGACAAATGATAGCTACTAAGACACTGCAGGTCATGGTGCAAGGAAGCTCATAAACATACTCATTCCTGAACCAGTCCTTGAAGAGAATGGATGCTATGATTGGCCAGAGAAATATGCCATTTCCTGGAGGTGTGGTAGAGGATCCGCTTCATTCAAAATGTAATGGGTAAGTGGAGCAGAGGAGCCAAACACTGGACATCCCCGCTATGGCCTTTTGACCAGTTCCAGAACATAAACTTGCTGTGGAAATTTCCCTCCTGGAGACTATAATTTTACTGTTAAAATTCATTTATCCAAGCTTTCTGTTTTTCCTCATGAAAAATTAAATTTTACTCTGTAGTGACATAAACATAATCTGATTCTTTTCATGTTTGATCAACATTCCACTAACAGGAACATTTTCTGACATAGTATGGTAATAAAATGTCAGAAAATATGGAAAGTATTAATTTTCAGTAAGGTTAAATCCTCTTGTCTCTTCAGACGACATCAAAGATTTTCTTGTGCTTATGTCATTTTCTGCTGAGACCTTTCCTCATCTGTAAGTACTAACTGGACTGCTCCTGGCTAATTCACTGGTTCCCCCCTCTTTTTTTTTTTTTTTAATTTTGGAAAACATGGCTTGGTTGAGCTAGTGCTTTTATACCCAGTAAGCCAGGAAAAGATTGCTCATGGGTGGATGGGAGTAGGTTATAGAGAAAAAGAAAAAACAACTCCATGGAAGTGCCCCACCATATACACTCCCACAGCTGGCAAACTTCGTCTGCTGTTATTGTTATGAAGTAAGAAAACACTGCAAATGGAAATTTCTTTTACTAAAGGCAAAGTCAAGTTCAAGTATATGGTACTGAGCTGTGAAAGTTAATGAAATTTATCTGAAGTCTTCTTCATGATGAATCTCTACTGAAGCCTGGTAATTCAGCCATAGTCAAGCATATTAATAACAGGACTGAGTTCATATGACTCAGCTCTTTTTGCTTTGTTTTGTTTGGACTTGATCTCTAATAATTGTGTATTTGTGTGTATGTATCTATCTTGTAGGTGATTAAATAGAAAATAGACAAGGACTGTAAGAACTTACCAAATAAAATCACAATTTAAAGTCTTAGAGCTAAATATTAAGTCTTTCTTTTATTAACATAAATTAAGAGCTAAATATTAAGTCTTTCTTTTATTATATTTTTTCTGGGAAATTTTCATTACCCTTCACAGTAGATTGTCCTGATTATGTATACCTTTGCAAAGTGTTGTTTAAACATGTGGTTATTTGTTCCCAGCTGTTGAGGGATGGGAGCTTCCTTGGAAAGCTAGTGCTATAGCCCAGTTAGAAGGATTTGGGCCTGTTCTTGGGCAGTGACAAAAGATCTGGAAATGAGGTAGAGATCAAGATATAGTTTAAAAGTAAAATAGATATAGTAACCATATGGGTATAGTTCATGAAGGAGATGAGAAAAAGAAGGGGACACCAAGGAGAGCTATAGCTGCCTTAGCACGATCTCACTTCCTTTTCGTCTTCCTAAGTCTTGTCCTCATACATTGTTCAGCGCATCTGCCAAATGGTTTGGGGATTCCCCTGAGGGGCTGAAGAACTGATTTTATGGCCATATAGTACCATTGACTTCCTTCGTGATTTTGTACAAGTTGTATGTGTGTGTGTGTTAGTGGCTCAGTCCTGTCCCGACTCTTTGCAACCCCGTGAACTGGGGCCCTCCAGGATCCTCTGTCCATGGAATTCTCCAGGCAAGGTGAAGGCGCTCAGTCGTGTCTGACTCTTTGCAACCCCATGGACTGTGGCCTGCCAGGCTCCTCCGTCCATGGGATTTTACAGGCAAGAATACTGGAGTGGGTTGCCATTTCCTTCTCCAGGGGATCTTCCTGACCTAGGGATCAAATCCGGGTCTTCCACACTGCAGACTCTACCGTCTGAGCCACCAGGGAAGCCCAAGAATACTAGAGTGGGTAGCCATTCCTTTCTCCTAAGAGTCTTCCCAACCAAAGGATTGAACCTGGTTCTCCTGCATTGCAGGCAGATTCTTTACCATCTGAACCACCAGAGAAGTCAACCTCGGGGATTCAGAGATTCTGTTTGTTTGTTTTTGTTTTTATCTAAAAAGTAGCTTATACTGGAGGAAAGTATCATACGGTGATGATAAAACATAGATTCCATGTTTTATTCAGTTTGCAAGTAAAGCAGTATGCCTAAGCATTGAGTACAGTTTCCAGGGCCAGATTATCTGGGTTTATAGTGTGTATGTATGGTACTCACCTCTTAACATCTTTGCTAAGACATTAAATAATTCTGTGGTCCAGTTACCTCATCTATAAGATGGGGAAAACAATAGTACCTACATTGTACGGTTATTATAAAAATTAAGATAAATTAATGTGTGTAAAGCACTTTAGAGAATTTCTGTGCTTAGCAGCAGCAGAGTTGATGTTAGCTGTTTCGATTGCTCTCCTCAGACTCTCAAGTGGCCTTTTCCCATGATGTTCATGGTTGTTAAACATACCACAGAAGGAGATCCTGTTCTTTCATTACTTTGAGAAATGTTGTTTTAAGCAATGTTTAAAGAATTATTTACTGCAGGACTCTTCACAACTTTGGTGAATGCTAACAGGAAAGATAATTCTCCAAGATCACTTCTCAGTTTCATTGTATCACAGAATACTACCCCCTACCCCACCCCGCCCACTCTATCTGGTGAGTCTTGGGTTCAGCGGTTCACATGGGTCATGCCCACGGACCGGTGATGTGAGAGGGTATGTTCATTCTCTCTGTAGAGGCCACTGCTCTCTCACAGAGAGCAGTGTTTGAACCACGGGAAAGCAGGAGTTAAGAAGCAATAACTTTTTGTTTACATAGTAGCATAGGCTTTTGAAGCAGTTTGCACAAGCACTGATGTTTCCTTTGCAATGACTTTGTGACATAGTGAAATCAGATACCTTAAAAGCTATGGAATATAAATTTTAACTTGCCCATATCCTGCAGTGAGTAGGGGTAGTGTCAACCAGAGCTTGAATCTAAGTGACTAAACTCTTCATACTGCTTGAAGTTAGCCCTTTGAACTTGGACCAGTAAATAGGATTTCTTGAGAATCTGTTCAGAGAATTCCTACTATAGTAAGACAGTTTATATTTCAGGGAAACACTGATGATAGTTGAACAACAAAACCAGCAACAAACTAGCTACAAGTTCTATTGACGTGATCTTTATCACAGGGCCAGTATTTTCCCTCTTCCTCATAAAAATAGATACTTAATAAATGTACAAATTGTGATCAGGTTAAGAAAATTCTGGAGGCTTTTCTCTGTAGAGTTATGATACAAAATATGAAATAAAAAGTAACTGTGCCCTTGTTTAAATAGGATCCATTCATATAATTTCTTGGTTCTAATCAAAATTGAAATAGTGTCTTAGGATCAATATATTTAAGGTATCCTTATAACTGTTTTTCTGTTAGTAAGATTCATTGCCTAAACTATAAGTCAGAAAAAAAAAATGTAACAAAATTCTAACTAGTTCTTTATTTTATAGTAAGTGTAAATTATTGATTTAATGGTGCTGTGCAAGTAACATCTATTTCTCTCAGATATAGTACATTCCTTAGTAGTATGTTCTCCCTCTGAAATACGGATGGAAGGAATAAACCTTGAGACTGATATATTAGGTCCCTGCATTATTATTCATCCAGGAGTACGTAATATAGACATAAGCTTGTTTGTTTGCTTTTAATAAAGTGGAATTAGTCATAGGAAGCACCTCCTCAACCCTAATATTGCTTCGGTAACTAGATTGTAAAAGTCCTGGCCTTTACTGCTCAGTTTCTATTTCTTTGTAGTTGTTCTGGAGTATCTAGCTCTGCCAGGCTAAGTGGTCTCAGTTCCTGTCCAAGTTTAGTTGCAGTTATCTGTGTAGGTGGTTTTGTAACAATGGAAACCCTGAAAAATAAGATTATAGGTCATTACTCTTTTCTTCTAAGTATGGTTTATGTTAACTGTGTCTTCAGCATTTCTATTTATTAGTGTTATTAATTCTCTTCCATTCTTACCTTTCAAATAAACCTGGTTTGGGTCTCATTGTGACACCCTTAACCATTTTCAATGAAAAGTGAATGCAAAGAGCAGACTGTCGGATTCCCCACCCTTTCTTACTTGTGACCTCGTGGGGAGGTGAGGCCTCAGAGCACTCCTCCCGTACTTTGGTAGTTTTCTCGATTATTTGTCCTTTTGTGGTGGGTTCTCCAAGGAGATACAGTATAAGAGTGCATTGCTTCTCTTTTTTTAACCTAACTATCCTTAATTTCAAGTCAAAGAGAAGACATTCTCCCCAGGTCACATGGGGCATAAGACAAACCCTAAAGAAATGTTTTTTGAAGAATCTTCATTTGAAAATTTCATACATAAGTTGCATTTTTCCTACATTATATTTCTCTTTAATTTTTTAATGAAGTATTGTTGATTTACAATGTTATGCTTCAAGTATACAGCAAAGTGACTCAGTTACACATACATACATTTTTTTTCAGATTCTTTTCCCTTATGAAAGTGAAGTCACTCAGTCGCGTCTGACTCTTTGTGACCCCATGGACTGAAGCCCACCAGGCTCCTCGGTACATGGGATTCTCCAGGCAAGAATACTCGAGTGTGTTGCCATTTCCTTCTCTAGGGGATCTTCCTGACCCAGGGATCGAACCCAGGTCTCCCACACTGCAGGCAGATGCTTTAACCTCTGAGCCGCCAGGGAAGCCCCTTTTCCCTTATTAGATCAGATCAGATCAGTCGCTCAGTCGTGTCTGACTCTTTGCAACTCCATGAATCGCAGCACGCCAGACCTCCCTGTCCCTCACCATCTCCCGGAGTTCACTCAGACTCACATCCATCGAGTCAGCGATGCCATCCAGCCATCTCATCCTCTGTCGTCCCCTTCTCCTCCTGCCCCCAATCCCTCCCAGCATCACAGTCTTTTCCAATGAGTCAACTCTTCGCATGAGGTGGCCAAAGTACTGGAGTTTCAGCTTTAGCATCATTCCTTCCAAAGAAATCCCAGGGCTGATCTCCTTTAGGATGGATTGGTTGGATCTCCTTGCAGTCCAAGGGACTCTCAAGAGTCTTCTCCAACACCACAGTTCAAAAGCATCAATTCTTCAGCGCTCAGCCTTCTTCACAGTCCAACTCTCACATCCATACATGACCACAGGAAAAACCATAGCCTTGACTAGACGAACCTTTGTTGGCAAAGTAATGTCTCTGCTTTTGAATATGCTATCAATATTGAGTATAGTTCCATAGCTATATAGTAGGTCCTTGTCAGTTTTCTATTTTATATATAGTAATGTGTATACATTAATCCCAAACTCTCAGGCTAACACAGTTTTGAATAAATAATGTTTATTCCCCATGTTGTTCTTTAAGAAATAGATTAGTGATAGTGATATAAGGACATACAGCATTTATGATGTGTTTGGCACTGTTCTAAGTGCTTTACATATATTCTTTCAAAAATATGGATATTTCTTTTGTAGCATCCACATAACTTCAATTTGATAAATAGTGACTTCTAATCAAAGATTGTAGTGTAAGCCCTAGAGCTGCCATTTATTTCTTACATAGTGTTGGGCAAGTCACCTCATTCCTCTGAGTCTTTTGTGTGCTGTGCTTAGTCGCTTGGTCATGTCTGACTCTTTGCGACCCTATGGACTGTCGCCTGCCAGGCTTCTCTTTCCATGGGGATTCTCCAGGCAGTAGAACTGGAATGGGTTGCCATGCCCTCCTCCAGGGGATCTTCCCAACCTGGGATTGAACCCAGGTTTTATCACCTGTCAAATAGCAATATCAGTGTCTCCAGTATAGCGTTGGGTTCTAGATTTCATGAGAATAAATAGAAAACATTCATAAGATGCCTGGCACATGTGAAGTTTTCTTTCTTCGTGCCCCTCTTGACCCCACCGGGCTGCACATTGTTTGAAACAGGAACTGTTTATTTTGATATTGAATCCTCATGATCCAACATATGACATTCAATCAATGTCTATTTGTTTAGTAAGTAAATACATACTTAAAATGAACAGACCAAGAAACAAATGAATACTTAAATAGTTGCTCCATGTAAGATATCCAAAATTGCTGTTGTTCTGTTGGAATTGAATTTCAGTGCTTACTGTTGACACTTCTTGGCCTAATCTGTTAGTAAGATCTATATTATCATATGAGTAATCCTTTTTTTCTGATTTCTTGCTATCATCTATATATTCTTAAAAGCTAATTATAATTGGAAATTATTTTAGAAATTCAGTTCTTCCTTCAGAGCATTGCAATGTCTTTTACAACATTTCTCATGTAAAATGAGACCTAATTCATAAAATACAAATTGTTTTCTTATCTAGTTTTTGCAAATCCTGGATTATGCTCATCTCTGTGACCAAGTAAGCTCATTTACTATCAAAGGCCATTCATTCTTGCTTGAATCAGCTTTCCTACACATTGCTCTTTTCTTACAGATATCCTTGCTTTCTATCTAAAACCTGTTTCGTAGTCACTTCTTTTTAGTGCACTTCCCCTCCATATTAATCTCACTTTCCTTCATCAATTTACTGTCATTTCTTCATCTGATGCCTCAGTGTTCCATACCTGGCATTAGAGCTCAGAGAGGTGACCCTGGAGCTGACCTTGGGCTCTGCTTTCTGTTGCAGTGTGTGGAAGGAATAAAGAGTGATATCCTGAGGTGCTGGCTGACCTTGCCTGCTGCTCCCCCTCCTCCTTCCTCTCCTCACACTGAAGCTCTATGGTTTTATCCATCCAGCAGAACAGCTGTCTGTGCCTAAGGGTCAGCTGGCAAGATCTATAGAACACCTGAGTCATGCACTCCAAAACTGGAGTCTCAGTCTCTATAAATATCTCTATACCTGTACATACTGTGGTTTTCAGAGGACGACATATCAAGCCCCTCTGTTTACACAGAATTAGCCTAATGAGTAATTCTTTACCATTTGGCAAGTGAATATCCAGCCAGAAATCATGCTTTTTCCTTCTCTTCTCATCTACTACGTCTGTAACTGAGGACAGTATTGTAAGTCATCCAGATCAACAGGAAAAGAACACATGGATAGAGAAAACCACACAAAGGAGTTTTTTAAACTCTATATTGCCTGGCCTCTGTGTAACCAAAAATTCCTTATAATTGCTTCTTGGAGTGGAGATTGATCACTGTATATAAATCTTACCATGTTAGCACCTCAATGATATAACAGGGTCTCAGAAGACTTGCGTATTTAGAATCCTTCTGTTGTAGAAGACATAATGAGATGTTCTTGTTCTTTTTGTCTTTTTACGTTAATTTTGTCTTTACAATTGGTTTATAAAGCATATAAAATATCTTATTAATTTCTTATTTACCAGATTTAACTTAGAATTATTTGGAGCTTATCTCCAAAAATCACATTCCAACCCAAAAACAAAAACTTTGACGCATCAAAGATACTAAAATAGATGAGTTACAGGATCTGACCATAATATAAAAAACATTTTAGGCAATAATAGTATCTTGTAAATAAGTATGTTCTTGTGCATATGTGTGCTTAGTCACTCAGTCAAGTCCAACTCTTTGCGACCCCACGGACTGTAGCCTGCCAGGCTCCTCTATCCATGGGGATTCTCCAGGCAAAAATACTAGAGTGGGTTTCCATGCCCCCCTTCAGGGGATCTTCCCAAACCAGGGATCAAACCCAGGTCTCCTGTATTGCAGGCTGATTCTTTACCATCTGAGCCACTGGGGAAGCCCAGGAATACTGGAGTGGGTAGCCTATCCCTTCTTCAGGGGATCTTCCTGAGCCAGGAATCAAACTGGGGTCTCCTTCATTGCAGGCAGATTCTTTACCAGCTGAGCTAACAGCAAAGCCCACACAACTGTTCTTGGATTTGTTCTGAACAGAGATGGTACGGATTCTTTTTGAGTCAGAAACTTTGAAAAAATGGTTAGTTTTCTGCTGAGGTAAATAACACAGAACTCTTGTGCTTGGGCTCAAACTAGAAAATAGAAGCATTTGAGTTTTTATTTTGTCCATCTGTTATAAAAATATGAAATTGTAGTCATGAGAATCGGCTGAGGGATATGTATCCCACCAGGGCTCTGACTGTGCCCTGTCCGGTGTTGTAGCCACTAACTATGTGTGGTTAATTTCAGTTGAATACAACTAAACTAAACTTTTTTTGTGGGGCGGG
>NW_011494753.1:15075647-15086549 GCF_000754665.1 Bison bison bison | reverse complement strand
GAGTGGGTTGCCATTCCCTTCTCCAGGAGTTCTCCCTGACCCAGGGATTGAACCTGGGTCTCCCACATTGTAGGCAATTAAAATTTAATTCCTTGGTCACACTGACTATTTTAAGTGTTTAATAGGCATGTTGGCTAATAACTGTCATATTGATATAGAAGATTTTGATAATCAAAAAAAGTTCTCTTGGACAGAGCAGCTATATAGATACATTTTACTAAGACTCTGAAACACTTTATACACACACACACACACACACACACACACAATGCAAAAACACTTTCAACTAAAATGTTATTTGATATGGCAAATTGAGAGATGTTATAAATAAGACAACTGAAAATTCTGGTAGCATATTTTTACCAAAATGTCATGAGAGAAACTTTCTACTGTATCATCCTGTGACTTCCTTATTGGATAAATTCCTCAGATTTCAATATTGAAAGCAGCTCGATTTTGTGAATAATATTGCTCTTCAGTTCAGTCGCTCAGTCATGTCCAACTCTTTGTGACCCCATAAATCGCATCACGCCAGGCCTCCCTGTCCTTCTTGCTTTAGCGTTGGCCTCTCAAATCTGAGTTCATGGGCCACCTTTATGGTACAAGTCAGTACTACATCACTTCCACTATATGACTTCTTTTATTTGGCACAACATTCACTTTCCTCAGGGCATCTTGATCTGTTTATCTTATTTCATTTTGTGCTACACAGAATATCCTAGTATTAACTCTGGTTAAAGGCACAGATTATGGCACCAAACTGCCTGAATCCAGTTCCTATCAGCCCATTTAATAGCTGTGGCACTGGAAAAGCTATTTAGAGTTTGTGTGCCTTCAGACTAAGGCTTGACAATGATAATAATGTACAGTAACTAACACATTATCTAAGACATCCAGATCTTATAAAGTCATCTTAGTAAGGAAGGACATGCAAAAAGTAGATAGTAGAAAAGAATAGATCAGGAAGGAAGCATCCTGGTATAGTATATAGACTATTTGTACAGTATTTTAATAACTTCATTTCTTTATTTCACATTTTCTCAGTGTTTATGTATAGTGGTTTATAAAAACATACAAAATATAGTAAAATATCAGGGGTTAACAATGGATCTTATCCAAGTTATAAAGAACAGCATTTACTTAAGAATGTAAATTCTAAAATATTTATTTAAAAAGTTATATAGCTTTGATCTCATACTTCATAAGATGCCTTGAATAGAGAAAGTCCTGATTTTGAAGGCCAAACCGTTCTTTGATATAGTGCCCATCTGTTTATTCTCTGGAAAGTCATCTCTGGATTTGCAAGAATTTACATGGTAACATTCTAAATGCAGTTTTAAAATGTATTGATCAAGACGGACCTATGAAGATTAATATTGATCAGTATTATCTCATTATCTTATTTGGGTATTTTATTTTTCACTATGATCATATATTGAAAAGCCTTCTTGACTTCTAAGGTAATCCCCTTAGAAGTAGGAGAAATTGTAATATACACTGTTTCCATATTCCTTCTCTCTCTGTCTCTCAACACACACACACACACACACACACACATGCACAGTCACAGGAGAACCTAGAGGAGGAAAGGAAGGAAGGACAGAATTGTATATACCATCAAAATCTGTAAAATAAAGTCATTGAAGGCTGCCTGTGTTAACAAAGGCCAATTGGAGAATGGCTACTGAAGATCTTTGGTTCATACTGGCTATCTGAAGATCTTGTGGACACATAAATTATTTTTGCTTGAGGTAAAGGATTGGGCTTCACTTGAAAAGCTGCCAAATATCTCTTTTTGATGTTCCATGATTGGTAGCACATAGCACTTCAATTCAGTAACTCAGCCGTGCCACCATCTGCCCAGCACTCTCATTTTGCTGGTTGGCATGTCATTTATTTGCTTTTAACATGCAACCCATATAAAAATCCCTCATAATCTGCCAGAATTAGAAATGCAGCTGTTTTAAGTCTTAAACAGCAATAGACTATTCATTATGCCAGTATGGAGGAATAAAATAGAAAGAAAAGAGCAGTACTACACCAGAATGTATTTGTACCTCCACTTTTCTAAGTATTTTAAAGACGTCTATAGCCTCTTAGCAGTGTTGATTTCAAAAAGAAGTCAACACACAAATATACCAAGTATCACTTTTCCTACATATACTGTAATACAAGAATTGGGATTTGAGTCAAACTCTAAATTCCTGTTTTTTCATTTTATGAAGCAATTTCAGCATTTTGGTTCCTAGAAAATGAAGAATTTCTGGCTAACTCTGGGTCTCATCTTATTCTAATTTTATTTTCCCCAGGAATTTTTTTAAAGTTCTGATCATTATAACTTGTTAATCCTTAGAATGTGATAACGTAGAGCTGTGTGGAGAATTCTTGATGAGAACAAGCAGTTGGTCCTCTGTTAAAAAATAAAGATGAGAAAAAAGATTTTTCTTCACATAGTAATCCTGTGATGCTGAAAAAATGTAAAGAAAAAACTACCCCTGTATCTCTATTTATCCACAGTCAGATTATTTAGGAATGATGTACATGAGGAAATAAAAAAGCTCTGGTATGGAGCACTCCATCCGAAAGCACCTTTCTTAACAGTGACTAGATGTAATCATTACAAAACTCAAGTTGGATAGTTTGAAATTGATTTGCCCCAGCCTTGCACTTTGACATTCATATCAGTAAAGGTCTAAGTTGAATTCATTTGGTTATATGTTGTATTGCCCTCATGTGAGACCTCTCACCATGTGAATTTTGAGCAGTTAAAAAAATCACTTACATTTCTGAGAATTAACCTATAAAAAATTACTTCCTGTGGATTGGGGCATGAAAAGCAATGATAGAGCAAGTCACAAGTTTGCTAACATGAGTGTACTTGATAAGCATTTATCTTATGTATCAAACAAGATTAGTGATATTAAAGAACAGGGACAATATGTTATAGTTCTTCAGAAATACATATAACAGTAAGCTCAGTTCCAGACATACAGTATTCACTCTGCAACTACTTGTTCATGATTGATATACTTTGCTTGGCAACTTAAGCCTTCATAGTGAAAGTGAACTCGCTCAGTCGTGTCCGACTCTTTGCGACCCCATGGACTGTAGCCTACCAGGCTTCTCTGTCCATGGGATTTTCCAGGCAACAGTACTGGAGTGGATTGCCATTTCCTTCTCCAGGGGATCTTCCCAACCCAGGGCTCAAACCTGGGTCTCCCGCATTGTAGACAGATGCTTTACCATCTGAGCCACCATGGATCTCAATTTGAAAGGTAAAATTTAATTTTGGTTTTAAGGACTTAAAATGCTTGGAAAATTCCAAAGTTGAAAGACACACTAGACCATATGACATGTTGTTATAACAATTATTGTGACAATTTTAACGAAAAATGTTTGTTTAATTCTCTATCCTTAATATATAACCTTTTCCCTGAGAACAAACATGTAATGTTTACATATCCAGCCAAATAGATTCATCTTGTTGTCCTACAAGCTTAATGGCAACCTCCGGATTATCTCCTGTGTAAATCTCCACTCTTGCTGATTTTATGCTTTTAAGATATTTAGTGCTGAGCAGAGGTCTTGGGTTGCTATTGCTAATGTCTGAAATCTATTTTTGGTCTCCTGGAGTACTTAACACTCAGAACTAGTGAGACAAGCATCAGTGCCTCATTCCTGCTTGGAAATGAGACTGACCTCCTTAAATGATACCTCCCTAGCAACTGACTCAGTTGTCAAGCCGGGTAGGTTTTTACCTAAATTTTTTATTTTTTGAATAGAAATACAGAAAAGTTGCAAAGACAGTACAGAAAGTTCACCTCACCCATATTTACTTTCCTCTAATGTCGTCATCTTTGTCCTGGTACGTTTATCAAAACTGAGAAGTCAGCATTGGTCAGTGGTTTGAACTTAGCAGCATTTTCCCAGTAATGTCCTGTTTCTGCTACAGGGCCGAATCCATAGCATCACGCGGCATCAGTTGGTACATTTCTTCCAGTCTCATATGGTCTGCTCCAGTGTCTCAGACATCCCTTGTTTTTTATGACCTTAGTGATTGTGAGATGTATTTCTTCTTCCTTTTATTCAAAACCCAGTTTTAGGTTTTTATCTATTTTTGTTTTACTATTAATACATTAGATAACACATTCTAATGTCACCTGTCATAGTAGTATCTTTGAGTTCAGCTTTTCCTATTAAACGTATAAAGAGCATACACATATACATAAATATTTATACTTTAAAAAGGTAATTCTGAATACCAGTATAGTGAACCATGATGATTAATTTTATATGTCTATTTGAATGGGCCATGGGTGCCCATATATTTGGTTAAATATCGTAGTGGGTATGTCTATGAGGGTGAGATTATTCTGGATGAGATTAAAATTTAAGTCAATAGACTGAATAAAGTTTATTGCTCTCCCTGGGATGAGTTGGCCTCATCTAATCCCTGTAGTCTTGATTAGAGCAAAAATGTAGGGCAGGAGAGGTCATGTTTGAGCTGGGACATTGGTCTTTTCCTGCCTTTAGACTGGACTGGAACTACATCATTGGCTCTCCAGTTTGATTATTGCTAATCTTGGGACTTGTTAGCCCCTATAATTGTGTGAGCCAGTACTCTCTTTGTATATATAGATAATAGAGATGGATATAGATGGGGCTTCCCTGGTGGCTCAGTTGTGAGGAATCTGCCTGCAGTGCAGGAGATATGGGTTCAATCCTTGAATCAAGAAGATCCTCTGAGGAGGAAATGGCAACCCACTCCAGTATTCTTGCTGGAATAATCTCATAGACAGAGGAGCCTAGCAGGCTGCAGTCCACAGGATCGCAAAGAGTCGGATATGACTGAGCACGCACACATGGATATGGTAACAGTTATAAAGACAGATATAGATTATCTATATTCTGTTGATTCTTTTTCTCTGAAGAGAACTGTATCTACTATACCAACCATCTCACCGAAGAGTTAGAGAAATACCATAAACATGAAAACCTTTGGGTGCCTCTTCCCTGACTGGGTCCCTTTCTTTGGTCCTGAATTTAAGTTAATCATCTCCTTGCATTTATTGTTTTATATGATCATATTTTATAACTTTTAAATTGGAATTCTTCTGGGATGGTTAAGTAGGTATGGTTCTTAGCCAGGGAAAACTGTAAAATATTTTTTTACACTTTTGAGATTTTTTTCCCCCCTTAATTTGGGAAAATAAAATACATCTCTTCCTTAAATTCCTTAGTAGTAAAAATGATAAATCAAACACTGTATACTGAATAAACTAACTTTCATGGAGTTTCTTTATTCTATAAGAGTCTGCTTCTGTAGCAGGTGCTAATCAATGGGTAAGGATCCTATCATCTTTAGATCTGAATTTGCCATGAAAAGAAACTTGGCTTAATAGCATTTTTTTCAAGTATTGTAGTTCAAATTGAAGAAACGTGACACATTAATACTACAGGAAAGGTTAAGCTGTGTAAATATATATCTTGGAATAAATATATAAGTGTTTATTATCTTGCTGTAAAAGAAGTTATTGTAGCTTTACCTCAGTTTAAAGACCTATAGTTTTTTTAAAATAAAGATTATAATATATAAATATACTTCATGTCTTTATCTTACTGAAACTAATAGTTAAATCAGAAAGCTAAAATATGTTTGACATCATGACCACCATATAAGTTTTGAAATACTTAAAAAAATTCATATATTTATGTATTTACAACAATAGTCTGGCTTCTCTGGTGGCTCAGACAGTAAAGAATCTGCCTGCAGTGCAAGAGACTTGGGTTCGATCCCTGGATCTGGAAGATCCCCTGGAGAAGGGAATGGCTACCCACTCCAGTATTATTGCCTGGAGAACTCCATGGACAGAAGAGCTTGAGAGGCTAAGGCCTAGGAGGTCTCAAAGAGTCAGACATGACTGAGCGCCTAACACTTTGACTTTCACATAGCAATAGTCACCAAAACAAAGACTTGCTGGATCAAACCCTAGTAGTTACCTCAACTCTCTAAATTATTTAATTTAATTTGTGAAGACACGCAAAACAATTCTAATTACGCTTTTTAATGTTATCCTTTAAATATTTGATCCCCTAAAGTCTCCTCCGTTCTAGGTTTGTTTTATTTTTTCACTTTACAGGTACAATTTATTTCTTTGTTTTATCCCCACTGCCTATAGGAGAGCCTGACCCCTAGTAAGCACAATACATATAAGTTGAATAAATGAATGAATGAATATAATAAATTGGCAAGTTCTGTGGATATTACCTTTTACTAAATATCTGCATCTCTTACTATTTTCTAGTTCAGGTCACAATAGTTGCCCACCTGTATCATCAGAATAGTTTCCTAATTGGTGTCCTTGCCTCTGGTCTTGTCCCCTCTCATCCATTCTCTTCCATCACACAACCCTCATAAATTCTAAAGCCTAAACTGGATCATGCCATTCTTCTATATAATACCCTTCAGTAGTACAAGGATAAATCCTCCTACGTGTCTTAGAAAAACTGTGATTTGCCTTCTGCTTATTTCTCCAGCCACATAGCCCCCTATTGCACTCCCTACCCACTCTAGAGACATATGGAACATCTTTCATTTCTTTCCATGTTTGTAATATCCTGTCTTACTTTCAGTGTCCCATCATACCTAATAGCCTTACAGCCTGTGCTTTTCATATGCATCTCCATTCTCTTTTGACTTGCCTGGCCAACTTCTGTTCATCTTTTATGACTTGGTATATGCATCTTCCTCCTGGAAATCATACCAAAACACCAGATTTGAGTCAAGCAACTCTTCCTCTCAGGTGCTCCCTTCACTAACACTCTGTTTAGAACACGTTTATTGGTTTAAAGTAAATGATACTCTGAGTAAGGGGGCCATGGTTATCTAATTTTAAATGTAGTAATATTATAGAACTGTTGGTAAAGATTATATGAGACTGCTGTCAAC
The DNA here is from genome assembly GCF_000754665.1 of Bison bison bison. Lineage (NCBI taxonomy): Eukaryota > Metazoa > Chordata > Mammalia > Artiodactyla > Bovidae > Bison > Bison bison. The sequence continues at coordinate 15,079,600 of NW_011494753.1, read as the reverse complement.
TTCTTAACATGTTTTAACTTGTTTCTTTTGTTTTATTATCTTCAGAGCCTTGTGTACCATATGGCAGTAAGTGTTCACTAAATTGTTGAATATATTAAACTTCTGCACTGATTATCATCATAGGCACTTGGGTCAGATTTGGATTTAAATATGATACAGATGATAATCAGTTTAGGACATTAGCATTATTACTTATCAACCCAAAATGAAACTTTTCAGATGAGTGTTTGAGTTTTTTCAATTCATAACTTGAATAGCGTCTAACAACAGTGTTCCTAAAAAGCACTTGTTAGTGAACAAGTAGAGTAAGTTTTCATTAATGTTAATAGGCTTAAATGAGCCTCAGTTGAAGTTAAAAGGCTTAAAAGGACATGGGGGAACCAAATTTTTAAAATGGGCAAAAATTTGAACAGAAGTTTCTTCAAAGAGGTTACATAAATGACCAATAAGCACATGAAAAGATGGTTAACATCATCTGTCTTTAGGGAAATGCAAACCAAACCATGTGAGGTAACACTTCATACCCTCTAGAATGGCCATAATCAAACAGGCAGTAATACATTTTCTACAAAGATGTAGAAAAATTGGAACCTTCATGTTTTGCTAATGAAAATGTAAAATGGTGCAGCTGCATTGGAAAAGAATTTAGCAGTTCCTCAGAATTTCCCAGCAATTCTGCTCCTAGGCATAAACCCAAGAGAAAACTAGTTCCTACAAAGTCCTGTACACAGTTGTTCATAGCAGCATTATTCACCGAAGCCAAAATATAGAAAACAAAAATTTCATTAAATGATGAAAAGATAAAAAAAGGGGTATATCCATTCATAGGATACTATACATAGTCATAAAAATGAATGAAGTGCTTGCTATACGTGCCATATGTTAAATGAACTTTGAAGCCATTATCCTAAATGAAAGAAACTAGACATGAGTGTGGCATATTGCATGATTTATATGAAATTTCATTTATATGAAATGTCCAGAATAGTCACAGTTTTAGAGACAGAAAGTAGATGAAATATAAAAGAAGAAATAAAGATAAGGGAATTGACTTTTGTGTTCACCTAGAGGATAAAGGTTTGGTGAAGTGAGGATTAAGGAAAGTATTAGTGTATAAGGAAATACCATGGGGGTCTTTCATAAATAATTTCAGTTGCTCTAAGAACTTTTAATTTCTTATGATCTTTAGAATATAAGGATTAAAGAGGCAAGAAGTTGAAAATAAGCTTTATTCTGGGAAATACCTAAGTATTGTATTGAAATTGCATTATTGAAATTATCCTCTTCTGAGGACAACCTGTTAATAAAATTTGGAGGATTTGGCTGTAGCACCTTGTAGTTCTGAAGTACAATGTGCTTTGATCCTTCTGCAGCAGGGATTTGCCATTCTTGCCAATGCAAAGCCTTTTTTTCTTCTTAACTTATACATGTTTATGCAGTGATATGATATTCTTGATGGAATAATATTGCATCTTTAGCTTCGACAGGACAAAAATTGAATGGACTGAATTGTGTGTGAGTCTGTGCCTGCACGTTTATGTACGTGTGTGTGTACAATAATTAGTTGGTGCTCTAATTATTTCCAGTGGTGTTTAAAAGGTATTTATTTTTTCTTTTTCACTCTATCTTTGTTTTATGTACTAGAGCTCATAGATATTTATATACTAATTTCAGTTAAGAGCACTGGAAACTCCCTCAAATCCAGTGGAGTATGATGATTCACATGTAGCACTCTGCATGATCTGCATACCAAAGCAGGGGCGACAAAACTTAATTAGCATACTTGATATAGTGGGGGTTCACAGAGGTGAAGTAGATTTCTTGACAGATGAAAGGCACAAAATAAAAAGGAGACATTAACTTTAGTCCACAGTCTTGAAGATGCAGTCATAAACATTATCATCATTTTTGCATGGAAGGTGATGGCAGACTTCTGGATTTAAATGATAGCTTTATGAGCTGAGAATCAGTAAATGGAGATGAAGTAGCTTAAGAGAAAGCACAGGCAAAGGATGATCAAAAACCTATGGGGAAAAAATCAGGGATTGACCACATAGCAAAGAAAATCTTAATAAATTTCTCCAAGTAGAAACCAGCCAGGCTATGTTCCAATATAACCTCAGTGCAGTAAGGGAAAATAAAAATCTAAAGGACAAACAAAATTTATCAACTTGGAAATTTTAGAATATTACACTAGAAATTAAAGTTAAAGAAAAAAAGCAACGAAATGATAGACTATTTGAAAATGAATGATAGAGAGCACTGTATATCATGTACTTTCAGGATATTGTCAGTGCAGTCTCAAGAAGAAAATGTATATTTTTAAATTCATTTATTAGAATACAAGAATGTTTGGAAATAGTGAGTTCCTAATTCCACTCAAAAGCATGTAAAAGGCACAGTAAAATAAAGGAATTGCCAAAGATTAAAGAGGATACTCTGCATCACTTTTATTTTAGGAGTGAAGGATTGTATATGCTTTCTAAAGATTTATTAATGTAATTTCTTATGTTAATAGTTTGAAAGAGAAAAATGATATGATCAGCTCAACAGGTACTAGAAAAGCTTTGCATCCTTTTTTTGCAATAAATCTAGCAAGTTAGAAATAAAGATAAACTCCTTAACTTTATAAACCATATTTTAAGGAACCTGTATCAAGCATCCCATGTAACAGTGGAATAAAAAGGAATCATTTTCATAAAAGTCTGGAATGAAACACAGTAGGCTAATCGGATGCATCATTATTAAGTATTGCACAAGAGGTCTTAGCTAATGACATATGTAAAACAATCTGTAAATAAATATTAAAAACAAAACTAGTAATCTTTAAAACAATTCATTCTCTAGTAGTTAAGTCTAAGGAATTTAGCTGAAAAATTATTTGAGTAATTAATGTTTAAAATAAGGTGAGATAATAAATCATAAATCATGAGAAAAATCCATAAAGTACATAGAATTGCACCTTAGAAATGTTAATGCCTCTAAAAGAAAACTACTATACCTGCTAGAAGACATTAAAAGAAGAGCAAAAGAGATAGTTTCATATTCCTAGATAGGAAGTATCGATAAAATAAATATTTCCATTCTTCCTAGAGTAACCATGTATTCATCGCAATCTAATTATTTGTAATATTTAAAAGACTTATTTAATCTGAAAAAGCTGAATTGGAAGGGAAAATGTACAGGAATAAGCCTATTCAGATTATGGCCTTCTTATGTGATTCTCAGAAGGTTGGTATGTGATTCTTGGAAGGTTGGAGAATTTATGTTTAAGACAGGAAATATACCAGATGAGCCTGTGATATTTTGTTGTGCCAGGAAGTAAGATCAGATCAGATCAGTCGCTCAGTCGTGTCCGACTCTTTGCAACCCCATGAATCGCAGCACGCCAGGCCTCCCTGTCCATCGCCAACTCCTGGAGTTCACTCAGACTTACACCCATCGAGTCAGTGATGCCATCCAGCCATCTCATCCTCTGTCATCCCCTTCTCCTCCTGCCCTCAATCCCTCCCAGCATCAGAGTCTTTTCCAATGAGTCAACTCTTCGCACGAGGTGGCCAAAGTACTGGAGTTTCAGCTTTAGCATCATTCCTTCCGAAGAAATCCCAGGGCTGATCTCCTTCAGAATGGACGGGTTGGATCCCCTTGCAGTCCAAGGGACTCTCGAGAGTCTTCTCCAACACCACAGTTCAAAAGCATCAATTCTTCGGCGCTCAGCCTTCTTCACAGTCCAACTCTCACATCCATACATAACCACAGGAAAAATCATAGCCTTGACTAGACGAACCTTTGTTGGCAAAGTAATGTCTCTGCTTTTGAATATGCTATCTAGGTTGGTCATAACTTTCCTTCCAAGGAGTAAGCATCTTTTAATTTCATGGCTGCAGTCACCATCTGCAGTGATTTTGGAGCCCAGAAAAATAAAGTCTGACACTGTTTCCACTGTTTCCCCA
>NW_011494753.1:15061027-15075547 GCF_000754665.1 Bison bison bison | reverse complement strand
GGCAATCTTGATTCCAGCTTGTGTTTCTTCCAGTCCAGCGTTTCTCATGATGTACTCTGCATATAAGTTAAATAAACAGGGTGACAATATACAGCCTTGATGTACTCCTTTTCCTATTTGGAACCAGTCTGTTGTTCCATGTCCAGTTCCAACTGTTGCTTCCTGACCTGCGTGCAGATTTCTCAAGAGGCAGATCAGGTGGTCTGGTATTCCCATCTCTTTCAGAATTTTCCACAGTTTATTGTGATCCACACAGTCAAAGGCTAAGAAGTCATCAAAACCTAGTGAGTCTTGTCAAAAAGATACAGGAGCCAACATGAAGAGTCTCCCACTGAGTAAAGGTGGCACAGTTTAAGCATCAAAAAGAAATAAGTCAAATTGATGGAAACATTGAATAAATGCAAATTGGTGAGCTCATGATATTTAAAACAAAGAGTGAAAAAGAAAAGCAGATATTTATTGAACACTACTGGAAATAGAGTACTAATTAATTATTGAAAATAATAGCAAGTAAAAGGAAAAAAATAATAATTTATTTTGCCTTCCCTATACAAACTGTATTGCAAAATAGCCAAATAGCACCACTTTATGAGAAAAAGATATTCTTTATATAAATTTCCCAACTAACAGGATAGAACGAATGATAGAATTAAAATCACTATTTTGCAGCCTCTAATGAGATAATTGATTCAGGCAGTGTTCACCAGTGGATGAAACCATTACAGCATTGGTTCTAAAAATTTTAGTGTGCTTCAAAATCTCCCAGGGGACTTCTTAAAAAAAAAGATTGCTGGGCTTCACCCCCAGTATCTCTGATTTAGTACATTTAAGATATGGCCAAGAACATACAGTTCTAACAAGTTTCCAAGTGGTGCTGCTGCTGCTGGTCTGAGGACCACATTGTTGAGAGCCTCTGCATTAATGAAATTTTTGTGGGGAACCAAAACATGGAAAAACCAGGCTGTCATCTCTTGAATCTATTCATCAATCAGCAAAACTCAAGTAGGGCAACCAGATATTATGAGTCTCCAGATGTTATGCAAAGTGAAATACATGGTACTGAACTATACACAGGGTTCTCTAGGGAAACATAACCAATAGAAAGAGATAAAAAGAGAGATGGAAAGAGATTGATTTATTTTAAGGAATTGGTTCATGTGATTGAGACTGGCAAGTCTATAAGTCTAAAATCTTCAAGGTAGGCCAGCAGGCTGGAGACCCACAGAAGAGTAGATGTTTCAACTTAAGTCTGAAGGCAGTCTGCAGGCAGAATTTTCTTCCTCAGAGGAGGTCTTTATTTTCCTTTAAGGCCTTCAGCTGATTGGATGAGGCCCACTTACATTATGAAGAGTAATCTGTTCTACTCAAAGTCTACTGATGTTAATGTTAGTTTCACCTTTAAAATGCCTTTATAGAAACATCTAAAATAAATGTTTGCTCAACTATCTGGGTACTATGGCCTAGCCAAGTTGCCATATAAAAATTAACTATGACATGGTTTCCTCAGGGTGTATGCCTAGGAGTGGGATTGCTGATTTGACAGAAAACAACAAAATTCTGTAAAGCACTTATCCTTCAATTAAAAAATAATAAAAATTAACTATGACATGAGCATAAAGTATTCTTGCCAACAAAGTTGAACCTGAATCCAACCAAGCCTCCAGAGCTAACTTTTCTTTAATAAGCAACATGTGATGAAGAAGAGTAAGTTAAATGAGGAAATAAGATGTAGAAGCACTTAGGCTTCTTCAGCCTATCAGTGGTGTGAAAAAAGGGAGAAAGAGAAGAAGGAAGGAAAGGAAGAGGAGGGGGATCTGCCCTCAAAAAGAGAATTTTTCAACCACGTGTGATGTATTGAACTTGTTTGGACCTCTTCAGATTAATCAATTTTAAAAAGCCATTGAAACTATTGAAGATGTTTGCGGAATGAAAATAATGAAGAAATGTAGCTGTTGTTAGTTTCATTTAGATGTTATTATAGCATTTGTTCTTATGTATGCTGCTGCTGCTGCTAAGTCTCTTCAGTCGTGTCCGACTCTGTGCGACCCCATAGACAGCAGCCCACCAGGCTCCTCTGTCCACAGGATTCTCTAGGCAAGAATACTGGAGTAGGTTGCCGTTTCTTTCTCCTCTTATGTATGAAAATGTCATTTTTTATTTTAAGAAATATGCTCAAGAATACTTCAACTGTAATTATGAAATGTGTGGAATCTGCAAGTCGGTCGGTTGTGTCTGACTCTTTGCGACCCCATGGGCTGCAGCCTCCAGGATCCTCCGTCCATGGGATTTTCCAGGCAAGAGTACTGGAGTGGGGTGCCATCACCTTCTCCATGATAAAATACTGCAGCAGAGGTTTAAAAAAAAGAATTGAAAGGAGTAGTTGTGAAGCAAATGTCACAAAATCCTGATACTTTTTGAATCTGGTGTTCGGAATGGAAGTTTCCTGTATTGTTCTTTCTTCAGGCTTAAAAGTTTTCATAATAAAATTATAAAATGCCTTGTAAAAGAAAATTATAGTAGAGGGGCAGGGCACTTACTCTTCCAGGTATCAAAACATTCTATACATCTAAATAATTAAAATGGTGTGATTTTAACTTGTAGATAAGCAAATAAGTAGAAAAATATAATCAAGAAGAAACATATTTGTATAGAAAAAATTAATATAATTTTGATTAAATAGAAAAAAAGTGGATTATACAATAGGTGATGTTCAAACAATTGGATATCCACTTAGAAAATAAATTCTAAACTAGTCAAAAGCAAAGAAGCAAATCTATAAATTGTAGATAAAGCCTTCTAAAGTGTGACATGGCACTCTAAATCCATAAGGGAAGTTGTTATCAAATTCAAACTTACTAAAATATTTAACTTCTGAACAATTTAAAAAGCCATAAATATAAAACACTAATATAAGAATCAGCAAATGTTCTGCCATAACAGACAAAGGATTGAGAGTTTGTATTTTTGTAGAGCTCCTTCAGAAATCACAAGTGAAATTAATCAATGGAAAAGTTTGAAAAGACCTAGACAAGTCACAAAAGTAGAACTAAAAGAACATGAATACAAGTGGGAAACTTAATAAACATTTGAAATGATGACAAAGCTCATTTTTTTTCAGACTTTAAACATTTTATTTTGTATTGGAGCATAGCTGATTCACAGTGTTATGGTAATTTCAGGTGAGCACTGAAGGGACTCAGCCACACATACATGTATCTGTTCTCCCCGGAATGCCCCTCCCATCCAGGCTGCCACATAGCATTGTGTAGAGTTCCATGTGCTCTACGATAGGTCCTTACTGGTCATCCATTTTGAGTACAGCAGAGTATATGTGAAAGTTCCAAATTCCCTAACCTATCCCTTTCGCCACCCTCTGTCCCGCGCTACAACCATAAGTTTGTTTTCCAAGTCTGTGAGTTTCTTTCTGTTTTGCAAGTAAGTTCATTTGTATCATTTCTTTTTAGATTCCATCCATAAAGGATGTCATATGATATTTCTCATCCTATGTCTGATTTACTTCACAGAGTATGACACTCTCTAGGTCCATCTCTGTTGCTGCAAATGGCCTTATTTCATTCTTTTTTAACAGTTGGGTAATATTCCATTGTCTATATGTATCACATATTCTTTATCTATTCATCTGTTTGCAGAAGGCAATGGCAACCCACTCCAGTACTCTTGCCTGGAAAATCCCATGGACGGAGGAGCCTGGTGGGCTGCAGTCCATGGGGTCGCTAAGAGTTGGACACGACTGAGCTACTTCACTTTCACTTTTCACTTTCATGCATTGGAGAAGGAAATGGCAACCCACTCCAGTGTTCTTGCCTGGAGTATCCCAGGGAAGGGGGAGCCTGGTGGGCTGCCGTCTCTGGGGTCGTGCAGAGTCAGACATGACTGAAGCGGCTTAGCAGCAGCATTCATCTGTTGATTGGATAAAGTTGCTTCCATGTCTTGACTATTGTAAACAGTGCTGTAGCGAACATTGGGGTGCATGTATCTTTTCAGATCTGCTTTTCTCCAGATATATGCCCAGGAGTGGGATTAGCTCTATTTTTAATTTTCAAAGGAATTTCCATACTGTTCTCCATAGTGGCTGTACCAATTTACGTTCCCACAAACAGTGTAGGAGGATTACTTTCTTTCCACACCCTCTCCAGGATTTGTTGTTTGTGGATTTTTTGATGATAGCCATTCTGTCTGATGTGAGATGATATTGTAGTTTTGATTTGCATTTCTCTAATAACTAGTGATGTTGAACATCTTTTCATGTGCCTATTGGACATCTGTATGTCCTCTTTGGAGAAATCTCTATTCAGGTCTTCCGCCCATTTTTTGAGTGGGCTACTTGTTTTGATACTGTTGAGCATCATATGCTGTTTGTGAATTTTAGAGACTAATCCCTTACTGTTCACATCATTTATAATTATTTTCTCCCAGTCTCTGGGTTGTCTTTTCGTTTTGTTTATTGTTTTCTTTGCTGTGCAAAAGCTTTTGAGTTTAAGTAGGTCATATTTGTTTACTTTTGTTCTTATTTCCATTTTTCTGGGAGATGAACTGATAAAGATATTGCTGTAATTCATGTCAGAGAGTGTTCTGTCTATGTTTTCCTCTAGGAATTTTATTGTATCCAGTCTCACATTTAGGTCTTTAATTCAGTTTGAGCTTATTTTTATGTATGGAGTTAAAGAATGATCTAATTTCACTTTTTACATGTGTCTGTCCAGATTTCCCAGCACCATTTGTTGAATAGGCTGTCTTTCCAATATTGTGTATTCTTGTCTCTTTTGTCATAGATTAATTGATCATAGGTGCATGGGCTAATGTCTGGGTTTTCTATCCTGTTCCATTGATCTGTATTTCTATTTTTGTGCCAGTACCATACTGTTTTGATGGCTGTAGCTTTGTAGTATAGTCTGAAATCAGGGAGCCTGATTCCTCCAACTCTGTTTTTCTTTTTCAAGATTGCTTTGGCTCTTCAGGGTCTTTTGTGTCTCCATACAAATTTTGAGATTTCTTTTTTTTGTTCTAGTTCAATGAAAAATGCCATTGATAATTTGATAGGGGTTGCATTGTATCTGTAGGTTTCCTTTGGTAGTATAGCCATTTTGACAATATTAATTCCTCTAGCCCATGAACATGGCATATCTTTTCATCTGTTTATGTCTTCTTCAATTTCTTTCATCAGTGTCTTACAGTTTTTGGAGTATAGGTCTTTTGTCTCCTTAGGTAGGTTTATTCCTAGGTATTTTATGCTTTTTGATGCAATGGTAAAGGAAATTGCTTCTTGAATTTCTCTTTCTGACCTTTTGTTGTTAAGTGTATAGAAATGCAACAGATTTCTTTTGCATTTTTAATAAAAAAATGCAGATTAATATAATATAATCTTCACCTAGCAGATTCTCAAAACTTAGAAGCTCCACAATGTCCAGTACAGGTAATGCTTGAGAGAAATAGACAACCTCATATATTATTGGTTGGAAAACAAAATGGTAAACTTATTTTGTTGGTAACTTGGTAGTTCCTTTTAACATCCTTACAAAGTAAACCCACTGACCAAACTATTCTGCTTCTAGCAATACATCCTTTAGTAATACTTTTGCATGTAGAAATACTCTTTCAAGGTTTTTCGCAACCAATTAGAAATCCACTATAATAAGTGCTCAGTAACCAAATAAATTTTTGTACTTTATTACCAGGAAATATTATTTAATAGAAGGTAGAATGGAAGAGATCTGTTTTTAGGGACATGGAAGTATTAACATTAAATTAAGTGAAAAAAGTAAGCAAACCCTTGGTTATGCACTTTGTCAAAGGCTGTACTTGACCACATAAATCTATGGTTGAACTTGAGCATCTAACAGGAAAAGACCTTCCTCACTCGTCCCATACAAAATTTCTTTTACTTCATGAGGACGTTGCAGGCTGAACTTTGTGTTTTGTGATTTATTTATAGAGTCCTAGCTGCTGTTGATTTTGTCTTTGACTTTAGGGCAAGTGGATCATGATTAAATAGACTGTCAGGAATCACAAACCAGCAGTCGGCTCACAAACTAGTCAGCAGTTAAAGATAGTGGGTGGAGTTGTGTCTGGAAGTCTTTTGCATTGTCAGATGGCTCTACATACTTTTATGCAGAGGGTTAGGATGAAGTTCCTCAAATAAGCAGGGCAGACCCTCTCCCACTTTTAACAGTAATCTTTCATGGTTAGAAAGCTAGAAAGGAATTGGAAAAGCCAGGGTTTCCTTCTGGCATTGAAACTTTATTGACACCCGAGAAAGGCAAGAATTGATTCAGAAGGCCAAACTATCTATGGTCTAGAATTTCTTTTAATAGATCATTTTTTATTATTTTGTTTCTTCCCTGTCATACTTGATAGAGCTTGATAAAGCTTGCTTTATGAAATTTCAAAACTGTAAAAAGCTTTCCTTGTAAATAAAACTGTTAAGCTTGTTACTTTGCTCTCTTCATTAAAAAATTACATCCTAGGGAACCATATCTACTTACTTTTAGTAATTTAAAAGGTTTTACATAGTATCTCATGATCCAGATAATAGTAATTAGAAACATTTATTTATGTTTTGAATGTCATTTTTTCAATTTTTCTAAAATTTAGCTTCAAATATCCAAATCTTTGATGTGAGGAAACACTAGGTTATTGCTCCAAATATCAATGCTTGACAGATCCCATGTCACTAATGATGATAGGTTTTAGGAAATTTTTAAATATAAGGTATAATCAGAAGGGCATATTTCAGTAAATTTTTTTGAGCATCTCTTGTTTTCTTGTGAATTTTGACCTCAGGTTAAAGTAGACATTTCTAAAGTAGAAATGCATAGTACATCTTCACATATTGCTCTACAAGTTTGAATAGGCATTTATTCTCAGGTGCTCTGTCTTCTCTGGCATATAAAATTACAGGGTTCTTATATAATATCAAAAAAGTAGAAAGCTGTAGGAGTTCTACAATTACATTATGTCAAACAGGAATACATTAAGGCTTACTGTTTGTTAAAGTTAAAAATACATGTGCTGAAATTTCTGGAGAAATTCAAGCACATCATGTCAAAAAAAAAAAAAAAAGTGGAAAAGAACTGAAGTCTGATTACCTAAAATTTCTTTAGTCCAATTCATGAAACAGAATTTTGTATTACAGCCTTATTGCCTTCTCCCCAAAGTCATTTTGCACATAGGTTTTCATAGATCAGATGTTTGCAGTAGGAGAAAATACTGTTAATCAGGGGCTACCCTAAAAAATTTTGCTTCATGAAATTTAAAATGTTACTAAAAGCATATCTGCATTCATGATACAGACCATCCTTATTTTAGAAAACAGTAATTCAGATGACATTTTAACTTTTTATTAAATGTTTAGTCTTGTGTACATATATTCACTTATGCAGTAGTAACACTGGGAGCTGTTGGTGTCATCTGAGTAGAAGTGGCTGTCTCCCTAGGAACACAATGTAAGAATAGTTTTCAAAAGATGCAGCCCCCCATGTTTTAGCTCCTGACACTGAGGTTTTAAATTATCTGGTCAGAGTAGGAGTCACCTTGAATATGGGCACGTGATTTTTATGTTCATTGACTATATATCAAAATGCGGCAACAAACTGGCAGTGCACTGGCTGGATGCAGCCTGTAGACGTGCGTTATTAATCCAGCAAAGTGTCCTTTCCAGAAAATTAGAGTGAATATTTCAAAATGTAAAGATTTCCCGTAAAATCTGGATTTCAGGGTTTTCTGAAAATCCAGAGGGCCTGGGGCTCGGACCCAGCATCCCAAACAGCCGCCACCCAGAGCAGGTAGCCACTCTCCAGATGCATCTTCCCCTGTGCTGTCTCCGCCACTCTCTATCGTCTTCCCTACACTGAGGCTGAGTGTCAGTTAACACTCATCTTTGCAACTGCAAGTCGTATCTCATAATTCAGAAATACTTAGTGGCAACTATGTCTGTGGCAAATGACAGAAAACAAAAAAACTGAAACAACTGAATGTTTCAAGCAGAATCTGTTAGGATAATATAAGTGGTTCACCTCATTTATTTTTATTTTCAATAAGTCTTAGAGACATGTAAATTACCTTTATTGACTTGTAATTCATATACCATAAATTTCAGTCATTTAGAATGTGTAATTCAATGGTATAGCCACAAAATTTTGTGGCCATCACCATCTAATTTTAGAAATTTTCATCACCTCCAAACCATGTAACCGTTAGCAGCTTTATAAACATCTATAAGTATGAACCTGATAGAAGGTGTGAAACAAAGGAATCAGCTTTAGTCTGTAATCTGAGTTTTATTTCATAATTTGGGAAACTTAATTTTCATGTCTCATAAACACCTGGCATTTCCTAACTTTGTATATACTTCAGATTTCATCTCTCCATCCAAAATAATGATTTGAAAAAAAAGCAAAACCAAAAAACCATGTACATATGTGCAAATACAGACAAGTATATGGTTTTATGGAGTATGACTGAATGCTTTACTGGTGATATATACGAATTCATTACTTTATGTATTAGTCAGCAGTTTACATAAGCTTAATGTTCAACCCTTGGGGTTTTCTTTTGTTTTTTTATTTGGCTAACCCAAGCCACGTTTTTCTATGCTTTGCAGAAAACAAGATGCTTTATGCCCTCATGTTCCCGTATATACTGAAAAGAACATTTACAGAAGACTTACTTTTAAGACAAAGTGAATATATCTGGCTAATCATGAACTGAGCCCTGTTTTTGTTTTCCTCAGTGCTCTTAGCTTGTTTCATAATCCAGTGAGAAATTTATATTCTAAGTTTATGGTCTACCATTTCCCCCACTTTGTTACCCCCTTTTAAAATCTGGGATAATATGAGCCAGTTTTCCTGGCCTGGCAGTCTCCCTCTTCTCTGCTATTTCCCTAAAGATTCGCTCTAAACTTTTTCCAGTTTGAAGATGTCCCCCATGAACTCCAGACTCTGTTAGCCAGCTGCCTCCTCATCATGTCCATCTGGAATGTCTAATAAGCTTTGCAAAGGTAACACGTCTACAACTGGACTCCTCTTAGCTTTCTGTAGACCTGCGGCTCATACCCTCCTCTTCTAGGTGAATGGCAACTCTGTGCTCAGCCTATGAATTTGGAGTCATGCTTGCTTCCTCTCTTTCATACTTTCCATCTGCTCGTCCGTCATGTCTGTTCTGCTTTCAGCATATGTGCAGGTGCTGATCACATTTCCCTTTCTCTCCTGTTTTCACTGGTGCAAGCCAACATCGTCTCTCTTACCTGCTTCTGCCCTTGATCCTGTACAGTCAGCCCACAGTATAGCAGCTAGATGATCTAATTACAATCTAGAAGTTAGTGCTTGTGAAGTAGCATTCAGGGTGTCCTGAATTGGAGGAAGTTGAGACCATGAGCTGAGGAATGCCTGCCACGAACTAGAGGCTGGAAAGGCAAGAAAACAGATTCTCCTCTGAGGACTCAAGGAGGAAAACTGCTTGCTGACATCTTGATTTTGCCCACTGAGACTTATTTTGGATTTCTGATTTATTAAACTGTAAGATAATAAATGTGTGTTGTTCTGAGCCACTAAGTGTGTGGTACAAGAGCAATAGGAAACTAATGTAAATGTTGGGCAGATGAAATGAAATTATGGATATGAAATAGTTTTAAGGACAGCAAATGGATATACAAATGGATGTGCTTATGAAGGCATGTTTATGTTTTCCTCTGCTGATTTCAGTGATAGATATTGAGCAGTAGTTTGGGGTGAATTGTGTTAATGTGATTGGTTTTAACATTAGACTCTTAAGTAGTTAGTAAGTAACTGGGAAAATGATCAGGAGACAAATGTCACATGAATATACAATCAGTGATGATAATTCTGGTATTAAGATATCTGTAAAGTGGCAAGTGGGCTTCCCTGCTGGCTCAGCAGTACAGAATCCATCTGTAATGCAGGAGATGCAAGAGACTCCTGTTTGGTCCATGGCTGGGGAAAATCCCCTGGAGGAGGGCATGGCAACCCATTATAGTACTCTTGCCTGGAGAATTCCCATGGACAGAGGAGCCTGGTGGGCTGCAGTCCTTGGAGTTGCTGAGTCGGACACGACTGAAGCGACTAAGCACAACAGCCCACAGTGGCGAACAGTGTGTCCCGGTGGTTGTAATAACTGAAGACGGCTTCTCCTCCCCAAGCCAGGAGTGTCCACTGTCAGGACCCCCTTTCCTCCTGCAGCAAACTGTGCTGGAGTCTTAGGTGAACTTGGACCTCACACTGTTGACCTTAAAGAAATTAGCAAAATATTTTGAGCCTCAGGTGTTTATTGGCCTGTGACTCTGTTGTGAAGAGATAAGTATATACTTAACGCCTATTCCCTTTGTCTCTCCTCTTCACTACTAATCTCAAACAGTTTTTCTTCCCACCAAAAATATGAAGACACCTAGTTTTAACTGGATTTTTAACACAGCTGGTTAAATAGATTTGAGTACTTTATTTCTCATACATCATGAGAGACTAAGGTGCATTTTCTAAGAAAACACAAGAAGTTTTCTATTCTGATAAAAAATTTTAAGCCCATATTATGAAAAGAAATATGTTGTAGATGATGAAATGCCCAAAGAGTATGAGTGGCTGAATGCCTCAGCAGGGCTCAGGCTAGCAGGGGCAGGCAGGGAGTGGCGAAGGTCACGCTATGGAGAATGAAGTAAAAGAGTCTGAGCTTTAGGAACTGGGGAAAAGGCTCTGACAACAATGAGAGTGAAAGTGAAAGTCGCTCAGTCATGTCTTACTCTTTGTGACCCCATGGACTGTAGCCTGCCAAGCTCCTCTGTCCATGGAATTCTCCAGGCAAGAATACTAGAGTGGTTGCCATTCCCTTCTCCAGGGGATCTTTCCAAGCTAGAGATCGAACCCAGGTCTCCTACATTACAGGCAGATTCTTTACCGGTTAGCTACCAGGGAAACCCATACTGTGGCATATTCTTAACAATCCATTGGTGGTAAGTTCTGTGTGGTGGTCAGCATCAGCCCTGTTGAACCTCAGGTAGAAAGAATACTAATGATAATGGATTTGCTTCTTGAGTGTTTACTTGAGTACTAAATATTGGCTTAATCACCTAAGAATCCTCAAAATACTCTGTTAGGTAAGTGATGATCATTCCCATTTTTACAGATGAAAAGACTGAGGCTCAGAGATGTTTATGAATCCAACCAAGGTCACACAGCTGGTAATTGGCTAGTAGAGTTACATAGTGTATAGACAAAGCCCTTGACTGGGAATCCAGACCATCTTGTCAGGTAATAGCAGGGCCCCAGCCCGTGGTTAGAGTTCATGGTTTAACCAATGAAGGGAAACCTGGTACAAACAACATTAGGCAACAGATTTAGAGGGGATTGTCTATATCCTAGTACAGAAAATGGGAAGAAGATCCAGCCATGGGAATTGGGTGCTTGGAGCACCCTGAGTGTCAAGAAGACTGCAAAAGCATGTTTGTCACAGTTGACTAATGAAGAAAGCTGGATATCATGTTGGATTGTGAAGTACCAGCTTAAAGTGCCTGCAACCCTCTCCCAGCTGACCATACTTCCGGTAGTCATTCCCCTAAGTGCCTCATCAAGAAACCTTGTGAGAATCCTGGTGTTTGCCCGTCCACTTAATCAGAGTCAGGCACATCAAGCAAAAATGTCACCAGTTAAATTGGGAAGCAACTCTCTACTCAAGAAAGAATCCCAAAGGATTCAAATTAAGGTAAAGGAAGTTTCAAGCCACCAGTTGGACAGGAGCTCTATCCCATTTCACAAAATTGATAAAGAAAGTAGGAAGCCCCTTGAATAATTGTACACACCATCTCCAAAACTGCATCATGTCTTCCCCCTGTTAATATTGTTACTGTGGAAAGTTATTATATGTGTATCTTTGAAGACTTTAAAATGGAAATAAAAATTTTCCCCAAATCAGCTGTCATCATCAAAATGAGAATCTGTCTTACTGTTAGAAATTCTGAGTTTAAAAAGTTTCTATTTCTAAAACTAAATGCTGATGAGAGCTATACAGTCCAAAATAGAAACATTTTTCCCCTAAGAATAAACATCTGAAGTTTGAGTTATAGTTAGCTGGTCCAGTATTGCATAGAAAAGACTGTTAGCACACACAGAGAGTGAGCATAAAGATACATCTTTGTTCATTCTCTGAATTATAGCTATCCATCTTTCTAAAGTATTAAATTAAAGATCCACACAGAATGCTGTTTGTTTCCAAAGCTTTATCACCTTTCTTGAAAAATATGTCAGAATGTTGACCACAGAATTAGAAATTCTAACCACCCACATTTTTGTTCATGTGAACAAAGTAGAGCTAAAGCTAAGTAAGGTGGTCCCCTTGTCATAATAGTTTGTGATACCAGATTCATTTCCATGCAATTAAAGGAACTTGACTTTTTCCCTTGAAGAGGATATAAACTGTATTTTTGTAAGAACATTATTCTGTTTAATATTTCAGAGAGATAAATACTGATGATTTACAGAAAAATTTAAGATAAAAACTTAACGGTGTATAAGGAAAGTTCAGTGGTAAAAAGCTTCATTGCTATAGTCTTTTTTTCTTAACCAAATAAAACTTTTCAATATTTCTGTGTGGTATCCTGTCAATTCTATCAAGCTGAAGTTCCATTGCAGATAATGAAAGGAACAGTGTTTTTAAATGCATTTACTTTGGCATTTGCTTTCTCAAGTACGTTTGGAATAACATTGTAGATGGAGCATATTTAGACAAGCTTAAAACAAGCTCTCAAAGCAGGAAAAAGATATACTTTTAGCAGTCATCAAGTTGGATATTCTGGATACAGATAAGGCGTCCCAAGGGGCTTCAGGTGGCTCAGTGGTAAAGAATTGCCTGCCAGTACAGGAGACACTGGAGACGTGGGTTCAGTCCCTGGCTTGGGAAGATTTGCTGGAGGAGGGTATGGCAATCCACTCCAGTATTCCTGCCTGGGAAATCCCATGGGCAGAGGAGCCTGGTGGGCTACAGTCCATGGGGTCACAAAGAGTCAGACATGACCGAGTGACTGAGGACACATGCAGTCCCAAGGTAGCAGTCAGGCTTCTGCCTAGTGGACTGCTGCTTTGCACTTTGAGTGAGAAAGGAGTCACGTTGAATCTGTGCTTGAGAAGTGCTGCTAGGTGGATATGAGCCAAGGAATGGGAGGGCTTTACATTTTGGAGTTGGCCTAAATCTTCCTTATAAGAGGAGTCCATCTTTCCTTTTTTAACAAAAAGTAAAATAAAATAAATGAATAAATAATGCTTTTGTTGGAGAGACTTTTTTTGTAGAATACTCTATAGAAAGGGGAAAAAATTCTTTCATATTTCAAAAATCAAAGAACAAAAGGCAAGAAAATCTTCTAAAGTAAGCTTAAATGTCTCATCAGTTGGAAAGATTGTCTGCCTTAATTTGCTAACAGTCTCAGTGGTGTGATAACTGAGAAGCCAGGTGTATTTTCAGAACTTCTAACTCAGAGCAGTCCTCTTCAGCCCTACCCAATGAGCAGGGTCCTTCCTTCTTAGTCACTGTCCATTCTGTCTTTTTGGTGGGCTGAGAATATCTTACTGTTCTCTTACCACACTGGTAAATCCATGTAACTGAAAATGTTTCTGCTCCCTTGACTCTCAACCCAATTCTGATGTCTTTTAGAGTCTGGAGTCATGGGTTCAAATCAGATCAGATCAGCCGCTCAGTCGTGTCCAACTCTTTGCGACCCCATGAATCGCAGCACACCAGGCCTCCCTGTCCATCACCAACTCCCGGAGTTCACTCAGACTCATGTCCATCGAGTCAGTGATGCCATCCAGCCATCTCATCCTCTGTCGTCCCCTTCCCCTCCTGCCCCGAATCCCTCCCAGCATCAGAGTTTTTTCCAATGAGTCAGCTCTTCGCATGAGGTGGCCAAAGTACTGGAGTTTCAGCTTTAGCATCAGTCCTTCCAAAGAAATCCCAGGGCTGATCTCCTTCAGAATGGACTGGTTGGATCTCCTTGCAGTCCAAGGGACTCTCAAGAGTCTTCTCCAACACCACAGTTCAAAAGCATCAATTCTTCCACACTCAGCCTTCTTCATAGTCCAACTCTCACATCCATACATGACCACAGGAAAAACCATAGCCTTGACTAGACGAACCTTTGTTGGCAAAGTAATGTCTCTGCTTTTGAATATGCTATCTAGGTGGGTCATAACTTTCCTTCCAAGGAGTAAGCGTCTTTTAATTTCATGGCTGCAGTCACCGTCTGTAGTGATTTTGGAGCCCAGAAAAATAAAGTCTGGCACTTTTCCCCCTGTTTCCCCATCTATTTCCCACGAAGTGATGAGACCGGATGCCATGATCTTTGTTTTCTGAATGTTGAGCTTTAAGCCAACTTTTTCACTCTCACTTTCACTTTCATCAAGAGGCTTTTGAGTTCCTCTTCACTTTCTGCCATAAGGGTGGTGTCATCTGCATATCTGAGGTTATTGATATTTCTCCCGGCAATCTTGATTCCAGCTTGTGTTT
>NW_011494753.1:15060363-15060927 GCF_000754665.1 Bison bison bison | reverse complement strand
TTTGGAACCAGTCTGTTGTTCCATGTCCAGTACTAACTGTTGCTTCCTGACCTGCATACAAATTTCTCAAGAGGCAGATCAGGTGGTCTGGTATTCCCATCTCTTGAAGAATTTTCCACGGTTTCTTGTGATCCACACAGTCAAAGGCTTTGGCGTAGTCAATAAAGCAGAAATAGATGTTTTTCTGGAACTCTCTTGCTTTTTCCATGATCCAGCAGATGTTGGCAATTTGATCTCTGGTTCCTCTGCCTTTTCTAAAACCAGCTTGAACATCCGGAAGTTCACGGTTCACGTATTGCTGAAGCCTGGCTTGGAGAATTTTGAGCATTACTTTGCTAGCGTTTGAGATGAGTGCAATTGTGCGGTAGTTTGAGCATTCTTTGGCATTGCTTTTCTTTGGGATTGGAATGAAAACTGACCTTTTCCAGTCCTGTGGCCACTGCTGAGTTTTCCAAATTTGCTGGCATATTGAGTGCAGCATCATCTTTCAGGATTTGGAATAGCTCAACTGGAATTCCATCACCTCCACTAGCTTTGTTTGTAGTGATGCTTTCTAAGGCCCAC
>NW_011494753.1:15046474-15060105 GCF_000754665.1 Bison bison bison | reverse complement strand
TCTAGGTGAGTGATCACACCATCGTGATTATCTGGGTCGTGAAGATCTTTTTTGTACAGTTCTTCTGTGTATTCTTGCCATCTCTTCTTAATATCTTCTGCTTCTGTTAGGTCCATACCATTTCTGTCCTTTATCGAGCTCATCTTTGCATGAAATGTTCCTTTGGTATCTCTGATTTTCTTGAAAAGATCCCTAGTCTTTCCCATTCTGTTGTTTTCCTCTATTTCTTTGCATTGATCACTGAAGAAGGCTTTCTTATCTCTTCTTGCTGGAGTCATGGGTTAATTCACAACAAATATTTCCTCACTGAAATTACCACATCTGTCACAAGTTGCTTTGTAGGATACAGTGGAAGTATACAAAGTGATAAATCTGTCTGAAGGCATTAGTTACTTAGTTGAGGAGAGAACAATGCACTTAAATTGTTGGTGCATAACATGGGACATTACCTAAAACTTTCTGGTCTTCTGCATCTTGAAGAGTAGATGCTATGAATGTTATAAAAAAGAATATTAGAGAAGACTTTCTGGAAATGATGGTTCTGGAACTGAGCTCTGAGGGCTGGTTTTGAGGGATGTGAAGGACATTTTAGCCAAAGAAATCTCACAGCAGTTGGGCATATGAGCCCAAAGAATTGGTTAACTGTGAGAAAATGATCATTGGTGTCCAGCCGCTCTGATTTGTCAGTAACAATTAGCACTACGCCCTTGGATAATTCCTTTAAATTCTAAAAGCCTTAGTTTTTTTCATCTGTACGATGACAGTAGAATCTGCTTGTGTTTTGGTGTCGGGAATAAAAGATGTTGTACACATAAATTGACGTAGTATCAGATGTTGTACTGTGTGTGTGATAAATGTTAGTTATTATTTCTCAGTCCATGTCCTACTTCATAGTCATCTTTGCAGTATCTGCTAGTGGTTTAAAAGTTGCTCCATTTAGACATCACTTTCTCCTTAGCTTCTACTGAACTGCTGCCTCCTCTTTGACCATGACTCTTCCATCCCTCAGAAGACCTCCAGTTGGCCTCTTTACTGTCTCTGTTGGGGACCTTTTCACTTCCGGTTTAAGAACCGCCTGCATGGTGGGTGACTTCTTCAGTCCTGAAAAACATTTCTAACCACTTGCTGGTATTTCTGCTTCCATATCCCACTGGCACTCTTGGTGCAATATATCCAGAGCAGAAGAATCCACTCTTTCTCCAACTCAGCTCACACCTGCTGGTCATAGCCCTCGATGGTACCAACAGGTTACCAGTCAGATGTCAGGGCTCAGTGCCACCATTGACTGTTTTCTCAGTGACTCCTCATCACGTAAGCTGTCAAGTCTATAGCATTTAAATCATATATATATCTAACACTTATAGCATTTATATCTATATGTGGACATTTGTTTTTCTCTCCTTTGTTTCCACTGTTAGACCCCTTGTAACTCTTTCTAGCTGGTGCCTCTGCAGTCCATTTTCTCTGCAGACCATCAACATACTTAGCTTCCAAAGCCTGGCCACATTCTGGCATCACCTCTCCTCCCAGGCCTGTGGTTCCTCCCTGTTCACTGTCTGCTGAATATAGCTTCCCTAAGCAAGTATCCAGTCCACACAAGCCCTGACTAATCTCCCACCTTTTCCCTGGCACACTTCTGTAGATCCCGTTTGGGTAATCCACGATCCAATCAAACTGGCTGTGCTCTGAACTGCCCTTTGCTTTTCTGCTTCTGGGCAATTCTCTCTGCCTGGAATACCTGTCCCGTCCTAACTTTGCCTCTCACATTTCATATTTACCCTTCAAGACCCGCCTGAGATCCCAGACTCTGCATGAAGTTTTCCCTCCTCTTCTACAGTATTTATCACAGTCTATTTATGGTAGAGTGTATGCACATGTTATGCCTTCTACTAGACCCTAAGCACCTGAACCATGTTTTACTTCTCCCTCTTAATATCCCCACCACCCTTTCCCTGCCCACTTCCTAGCACTGTGTATTCTGTATAGTTGCTGTTCAGCAGATGTTTCTTGAATCAATAATGAAGTGAGAAAGATAGAGCCATTGAATTTTAAGCAGGGGACGAGTATTGATGAAAATGGTTTTGCAGAAAGATTAGTCTGATACTAATTACATGACGGATCTGAGCTTTGTTTTCAGAAGATTTGAAAGTTAAAAAGGGAAGTAAAATTGTTTTATTGGCACCCTGAACCCAATTTATCCTTTTAGGCATAGGGAACATCTAGAAAAAGCCTTTGAGATAGAGGTTAAAGGAAATTTCTCTAATCTGTACTTTTCTCCTATTGATGTACATAATTCAGCTTCCTCACTTGAGCTAGTGCTCAATAAATAAGTGCAAAATGTTTGCCAAACCTTGTTGATACTCTCAGATATGACTTTCACATTTTAGATGACCTAGTATGATAGAGAACCATAAGTCACACTGCATTCCTAAATACTTAATTACATGAATACTCACACACACACATACACACCTTATGATCAGTGGATATCAAGTTATGCACAATGATCCATGACCATTTTGCCAGTTTTCACTTTCCATTTGTTGATTATCTTTAGGTTCAGTGTAGTGTTTACCATGGAAAATGTCATTGGTAGTGTAATTGAGAATTACATCTATACTCAGCAATTTTGAAAGCCTAACTGCTCATTTTCTCAGCATCCTGTTAGTGTTATTGGCTTGTTCTAATCCTTCTGAAAGCGTTTCAGCATTAAGTATGTGAATTTGTGAGTACAGTTTGTGCCACATTGCAGGCTTATAATCAAAATTACAGAATCAATACTATGATCCATGAGGGCAGGTTTTGGTTTTACACAAAGGACACTGGAACTGTGACAAAAGGGAAGTGTTTCTCAGAAATACTATTTTTTTTCTCATTTTAGTTAAAGATAGTCAAGTATATGATTACTTGACATGTCTAAGTGCCCTCCCAGTAATTTCTCTATAATACCAGGTGATCTAATGTGAATGTTATATCTGAGAATATCATCAAGGTTTGGCAGATACTATGCACTTAATTTGTTCCATAAAAGTACATTGAAACAGTTACATAATTTCTCCTCCAAAATCATGTTTGCTGCTGCTGCATCGCTTCAATCACGTCTGACTCTGTGCGACCCCATAGAAGGCAGCCCATCAGGCTCTGCCGTCCCTGGGATTCTCCAGGCAAGAACACTGGAGTGGGTTGCCATTTCCTTCTCCAATGCATGAAAGTGAAAAGTGAAAGGGAGGTTGCTCAGTCGTGTCCAACCCTTAGCGACCCCTTGGACTCCAGCCTTCCCAGCTCCTCCATCCATGGTATTTTCCAGGCAAGAGCACTGGAGTGGGGTGCCATTGCCTTCTCTGTCCCATATCCTAGGATCCACAAAAGTCATTATAGAATCAACTCAAATTCCAAAGCCTCATCAGCTCCCTCAAAAGCCCCAAATCTAATTATATGCACTTGAATCTTGTGCTTATCTTGTTAAAACATAGGTACTGATTCAGTATGTCTGGCAGGGCAGGGAGAGGTGTGAAGGGTATGGATGACTATGGTTCTGCATCTCTGATAAGCTTCCAGGTGATGTTATATTGATGCTATAGACTCCATGGACCACTTTTAAAATAACAAGGATTTAACTTCTTTTCCAGAATCTTTGATGGGTATTCTTATAAAACTGTTCCTGAAATTTGGATTTAGACTTTTAGATTGAATACATAGAGCAAATCTTTGACAAACATTAACGCTGTGTTGTCCTCCAACACACACACACACTCAGAGTAAGGAAGGGAGAGAGGAAGGACAAAAGTAAAGAAAAAAATTATTATAAACAACAACAAAAAATAGTTTATACTTTTTGCATGTTTACCATTTGCCAGGCACTATTCTAAGAGCTCATTCAAACCTCTAAACCAACTAGGTCTTATTTTTGTTTCAATTCCTTTGTCACATGAGGAAACTGATGCACAGAGAACTCACCTAAAGTCATGTAGCAGATGAGTGATGGAAGGACCAAAGGGTTGTGCCCAAGGTTCCAACCCCAGAGCATGCGCTCTTTGGTTGTGTCTTAAACTCTCATATTTACTCTATGCCCATCTTTGCTATACTGCAGTGAATATACTAGCTTAAAATAAGGTCAAATTGATGAGGGTGGTAGTTTAAGCCATAGGCTGCCACAGGAGACTAGAGAGAATACTGTAGAAGGCTGTCTTCACCTCTCACATGCAAGGTAGGCTACAAGGAAGACTGGAGAGAAGAGACCACACCCTTACCCACAACAGACTTTATTCCTCTAAGTGCTGTTCTGGCCAAGAGCAAAGAATTACTCACATATGTTTGTTAGAATCCAGAGAGGGAACTTAGTTGTCCTTAGTTCAGTTCAGTCGCTCAGTCATGTCCACCTCTTTGCGACCCCTATAGCACACCAGGCTTCTCTGTCCATCACCAACTCCCAGAACTTGCTCAAACTCATGTCCCTCAAGTTGGTGATGCCATCCAACCATCTCATCCTCTGCTGTCCCCTTCTCCTCTCGCCTTCAGTCTTTCCCAGCATCAGGGTCTTTTCCAAGGAGTCAGTTCTTAGCATCAGATGGCCAAAGTATTGGGAATTTCAACCTCAGCATCAGTCCTTCCAATGAACATTCAGGACTGATTTCCTTTCAGATTGACTGGTTTGATCTCCTTGCAGTCCAAGGAATCACTGTGGACTTCTGTTGCCCTTTAATGCCAATTGCTGTGGATAAGAGAAGCTTAAACAGACGAGAATCCTGTGGCATTCTAAGTGAGGGGAGAAGTCCCTGCACAATCACTTTCTCTTTTTTCATCCTTTTCTTTGTCAGTGTCCATCAGGCTGGACTCTGCCCCTTCACTCTGTCTCACAAAAGTCTCTAACTGACCTCACATGAAAAAGTATGCGGGTGTGTTCTCAGGCCACACAGCTCGCCCTTCTCCCACAGCTCTTTTCTTTCCTTGCTAGTGGCACAGGGAGCTTCTGGTGCCACTCTGCCCTGTATTTCTACTTCTGACAATCCCTCCGTCTGGCTCTTCCTTAGCTCTCTGGCCTCAAATCTTAACTCTTTACTTCTTACTCCTCAGAGGACTCATGTCAAGTCTCAAATTCTTCCACAGGCATTTCTGGAAAATTGTTTTTTGAATCCTTGTCCTTCACCTTGGCTTCATTGTGCATTTTCTTCTACTGATGTAATTTTCACACTTAAATGCCTCAATGCTGGATCTAAAACTTGGGCTTTCCCTTCAAACCTTCCTTTCTCTCCCTGTTTTTAATAGGAGTACCAATATTTTGTTTCATTCATGCCAGAACAAGTCAAATTAAAACGGCTTCAAAAATAAACAAGCAAAATAAACAACAGCTTGAGTCATACTTGCCTTCTGATTGTTTGATCACAGTGTATTGAAGGTTTTTCCTCTCTTCTGTATTCCCACTGCTTCTTTCTTAGTCTGAGGCCCACAGGATTCGTGTTGTCATCGTTGTTGTTGTTGTTCAGTCGCTAAGTTGTGTCAGACTCTTTGTGACCCCGTGAACTCTAAATATTCTTGCTGCAAGAACCGTATGACCAGTATAAAAAAGGTAGGATTCATGTTGCCCTCTGAAGTTTATTTTTTTGTATCTCCCTGGAAATGCTCCTGAACGTACTTGACTACTTTAACCAAAACATGGACACTTCTCGTTTAATTACCTAGCTGGGAAGGGAATCATAAGGCAACTTCAGAAGTAATGATGATTTTTCTTTCTCTTCAGTTCAATGGAAAGTACAATGACTGTTTATTATTATTCTTTAAACCACACATATGTTACATATGTTCTCTTGTATATGTGATACTTTAACTGAATTAAAGTCATTTTTTGACAGTTCAAAACTATGTATAATTGTGTTCTTGAGCCTAAGCTTGATATATCAAAGTTGGCCATCAGCTACTCTCAAATAAACTATTCCCTGTCTTTCCCACTGCTTGACGATAGAAACCTTCCCTCCTACTCACACTGTTGCTATTGCTGCTGATTAGTCACTAAGTTGTGTCTGACTCTGCGACCCCATGGACTGTAGCCAGCCAGGTTCCTCTGCCCATGGAATTTTCCAAGTGAGAATACTGGAGTGGGTTGCCATTTCCTTCTCCAGGGGATCTTCCTGACCTAGGGATTGCACCAACAGGCAGATTCTTTACCACTGAGCCACCTGCGAAGCTCCTAGTCGCATTCATTCCTTCAGTGACCCTCGTTTTCCATGTTTGTTTCCTCTTCTGAACTGTATTCCTATGTGTTTCTATCTGAGAAATTCTGTTGCTTCTCCTTTCTAAGATGTATATTTTCCTTCATCTTTTATAGCAAATCTTTCTGCACACTCTTCCCTCTCCTTGCCTGGAACTCTTGTTTATCTTCAAATCTCCAAACCCACGTTTGGTCACATGCTGTGTGATGGTCTACTTGACCTAGTTTGTTTTTTTTAGTTTATCATTTTGCTTCAGTTAGGATATAAAATACTAGGAGATTAACTGTAAATCTTATCTACTTTGTTTTATATATGCTGGAGATTACTGTTTTTTGTTTGGTTTAATCATGTATGTCGAAGTAATTTGGAGAATGTTACAGTAAATGTGGAGTGAGCCAGAAATGTTGAAGGCCAGATACAATCTTTGAGTGATGAGAACAGTGACCTTTGAAAAATGACTTCAAAGCTCTACCAAATGTAATAATCCTGCAGGCAAAATCACCTTTTGGAACGTTTTGCTCAGAATCACTTGTGCTAATGTTATGTTTATAGCACACTTTAGGAAGATGGACTAAAATTGCCATATGGTACATGTTTAATCTATTCTCTGCTTATCATCAAATCAGTTTTATTCCATTTTAAATTTCCATTTATAGGTTCATTTTCATCAGCTTCTTTGATAAACATGGCACATGACTTGGTTTTGGAATTTTGCAATTTTTTTCTTTATCATTTTAATCTAGCAAAATTACTAAAAAGTGTCCAGGAAAATGATTGCATTCTCTCATGACAAGTGGTCTTCTGATTAACAGGCAGCTTTTAATAATGGCTGAAGCTTTTAACTTACCTAAAGCTGAAAGTTGATGTACAAATTGCCCTTTTTAATGTTTATATTATTACTTACTTATTATCATTTCAAATAATATCTTCTGATTTAAGATGAGGATTATCATGGTTCAGTTCAGTTCAGCCGCCCAGTCATGTCTGACTGCAACCCCATGGACTACAGCAGACCAGGCTTCCTTGTCCATCACCAACTCCCGGAGCTTACTCAAACTCATGTCCACTGAGTCGGTGATGCCATCCAACCATCTCATCCTCTGTTGTCCCCTTCTCATCCTCTTAAAATAATTTTTTAAAAAATCCACTGTGAAAGAGACGAATTGTCTCTTGAGAATCCATCCTCTCCTTCATATGAACCCCTATTTTTTAAATTTTGGGGCACATTTTCTGTAGGAATCCTGCAGTTAATGGCTTCCAGCAAATGTGAGTGAAGGGAAGTATGCTCTCCTGTTTCTGTAACCCTCTGTCTAGAAGTAGTGGCCATGTTAGAGCTACAGAAAGAACAGACTGAGGAGATACCCAGGTGGTGAGCTGAAAGGAGCACAGGTTCCCGGATAGCCACAGCAGCATGGAGCTTCCTTCCTCTTTGTGTGAGCATGTAACATATTCCCATGTTGTTTATGCCACTGTTATTTCAGGTTTCTTTGAAATAAACAGTGAACCTAATCCCAACCTAGGACAAGTACAGATCCACCATTATGAAAACATTAAGGACTTTAAAAATCGAATAAATGGAAAGTCATACAAAACAACATTAATAATGATCATCATATTAATGTCTGATTGACATCTAACATGGAAATACAATAAGTGCTAAATAAATTTTTGTTTATGTCAGAACAATAAATGGCTGTTGAATGAATGAATGTTCCTTTAAGAAAGAGATACTGCATTCATTCAACATATATGTACTGAGTAGCTGAAATGCCAGGCAATATGCTGTATTAAGAATAAACACAAAACAAAAAAAACAACAAAGGCAAACAAAACAAAAACAGGAAATTAAGAATCAGTACCTAAGTATAGTTCTTTTCATTGATGATTTGAAAATGTTGACCAGAGTGTTATCTCTGATGACTTACAATGTAGAAACATCATTTTAAAAATTATTTATGAAAGCTGAATGAAAAACTTTTACACTGTTCCACTTCTGCAATTTTCACATAACTTAAAAATGAATTATGAAAGAATATGGACAGAGCCAGACAGGACAAACTCACTTTGCAAATATTGTAGTTTGTTAACAATACGGTGAGCTTAGAGAAACAAAAAATTTTCCGAATTATTAGCAAACTTCTTATTGTTACGGTTATTGTATGCCAGGTACTGGTATAAATGCTTATATACGTATTTAATACTAAAGCATTCCTAAGGGAATTCCTTTTGTATTTATCACTCTCATTTTACAGATGTGGTAGCTAAGACCTACAGAGTTAAGGAATATGGCCAGGCTGACACTAAGTGATGAAGCTGGGTTTCAAAACCCAGGCATTCATGCTCCAGAACTGGCATTCCTAACCCATTACATAAAATCAGACAACCCAGTCCTTTCTGCTTCTCTGTTATCTACCTGCTCAGCACAAAATAAACTCTGCCATTACATGAAATAATAGCCAGTCACAGGAGAATGTTCCTCTAGATGAGGAAAGGACCTATTACCATAATGTCAAGGATTCATATATAATTTGAAGATTACTTTGTTCCCTTCCCTTCCAATTCTAGAATATCACTAGGAAAATATTACTACTGTGTGAGCATCACTTAACCTGAGCAAACCATAACAGGAAACTTCAAATTTAGATTAAAATTTATATCTATCTCCTTTAAAACTTTTATCGTACACTATTTATCTTGTATTGTCCAGAAACCACTAGATTCAGAACTTTGGTAGAGAATTTGACAGTGAAATTATCCCCTTGTTGCCTACAATAATAATGACATTGTGATTTGTGACTTTAAAAGGGAGAGGGGGTGGTATTAAATAAAAGACTAAAATCAGGTATAATTGTAATAGAACTACCTGAGAATAAAATGTACATTAAGTGAGTAAATGAACAAAGTTGAAATAATTCATTTACTGTACACATGCAGAGCATTTTGATAATCAAAAATGAATGTTGTCATACAAAATTAATTAAGGGCTATCCAAACATAGTTAAAATTTTAGATTAAAAAATCATATAGTCTCCAGTTCTTTATGATGTTTTCTAAAAAATTGTTTGGCAATGATGACTTTATCTTCCAAGTGTTAGTCTCTCAGTCATGTCCAACTCTTTGCCACCCCGTGGACTGTTACCTGCCAAGCTCCTCTGTCAATGGGATTCTCCAGGTAAGAGTATTGGAGTGGGTTGCCATGCCCTTCTCCAGGGGATCTTCCTGACACAAGGAATGAACCCATGTCTCCAGTATTGCAGGCGGATTCTTTACCAATTGAGCTATTTGGGAAACCCCTAATCTTCCAAAATATTCTCTTAAGTAGGATCATAGACTGTGATTTCTGTTACAAAGAAGTAATGCAATATTCTAAGATAGATACATACAGCCCTGTGTATTTGTGAGTTATATCCCCAAATGTATTAATTTGTAAGGTAATGTGTAGAACATGAATGCTTTTGTGATTGAAGAGTATCATAAATGGTAATAATGATCCCAGACTAGTTTACTAAAGACCACCGGACCCCAGTGTACTGCAGTGAACTAGGTTTCCTGTGTTTTCATCCATGTAACTTCTCTGGTCAACTTGTCTTTTTAGACCTTTTACTGATTTTTGAATATGTTCTTTTCTTAACATTGCTGACAGTTTTTAACAAGTCCTTTATCAGAAATGTATTTTGCAAATATTTTTTCCCAGATTATAGCTTTTCTCTTCATTTTTTAATCAGGGTTTTCAAGGACAAGAAGTTTTTAACCTTGCTAAAGTCTATCAATTTTTATTTTATTTTCTGCTTTGTTTTTACTTTAAAATTTTTGTGTGTATCATACTTGATTAGCAGTGATAATTAGCCATGTTTAGGTATACAGCAGAGTGATTCAGTTGTACAAATACGTGTTTCTGTTCTTTTTCAAATTTTTTTTTCCAATTTAAGTTATTACAGAATATTGAGAGAATTCCCTGTGCTGTATAGTAGGTCCCTGTTAATTTTCTGTTTTCAAGATAGCAGTGTATGCATGTCAGTCCCAAACTCCCAACCTACCCTTTCCCCTCTTCTCTCCAATAATCATATATTCCTACTCTAAGTCTGTGAAGCTGTTTCTGTTTTGGAAATAAGTTCATTTGTATCATTTTTAAAAGATTCCACATCTTAGCAATATCATATAACTATCTCTCTCTGTCTGACTCACTTCACTGAGTATGATAATCTCTAGGTCTCTCCATGTTGCTGCAAATGGTGTTATTTCATTCTTTTTAATGGCTACGTGTGGGCTTCCCAGGTGGCTCAGTGATAAAAGAATCTACTTTCTAAGACACAGGTTTGATCCTTGTGTAGGGAGGATCCTCTGGAGAAAGAAATGGCAACCCACTCCAGTATTCTTGCCTGGGAAATCCCATGGACAGAGAATCCTGCTAGGCTACAGTCCACGGGGTCATAAAAGAGTTGGACACAAGTTAGAAACTAAACAGCAACAACAGTATTTCATTGTGTGTGTGTGTATCACGTCTTCTTTATCCATTCCTCTGTTGATAGACATTTAGGTTGCTTCCATGTCTAGGCTTTTATAAACAAGGCTGCAGTCAACAGTGGTGTGCATGTAGCCATTCAAACCACGTTTTTCTCCAGACACGTGCCAAAAAGTGGAATTACTGGATCATGTGGTAGCTCTATTTTTAGTTTTTTGAGGAACCTCCTTACTGTTCTTCATAGTGATTGTACCAGTTTACAGTCCCACAAACAGTGTAGGAGGCTTCTCTTTTCTCCACCCCTTCTCCAATATTTATTGTTTGTAGATTTTTTGATGATGGCCATTCTGACTTGTGTGAGGTAATATCTAATTTTAGTTTCCATTTGCATTTCTCTAATAGTTAGTGATGTTAAGCATCTTTCACGTGCCACACAGCCATCTGTATTTCTTCTTTAGAGGAGTGTCTATTTAGGTCTTCTGCCCATTTTTTGATTGGGTTCTTTGTTTTTATGATATTGAGCTAAATGAGCTGTTTTTATTTTTATTTTTTTCAGTTTATTTATTTATTTTTTTACTTTACAATATTGTATTGGTTTTGCCATACATTGACATGAATCCGCCATGGGTGTACATGTGTCCCCATCCTGAAACCCCCTCCCACCTCCCTCCCCATACCATCCCTCTGGGTCATCCCAGTGCACCAGCCCTGAACATCCTGTATCAAGCATTGAATCTGGACTGGTGAAACATTTCACATGTGATAATTTACATGTTTCAATGCCATTCTCCCATATCATCCCACCTTCACCCTCTCCCACAGAGTCCAAAAGACTATTCTATACATCTGTGTCTCTTTTGCTGTCTTGCATACAGGGTTATCGTTACCATCTTTCTAAATTCCATATATATATACGTTAGTATACTGTATTGGTGCTTTTCTTTCTGGCTTACTTCACTCTGTATAATAGGCTCCAGTTTCATCCACCTCATTACAACCGATTCAAATGTATTCTTTTTAATGGCTGAGTGATATTCCATTGTGTATATGTACCACAGCTTTCTTATCCATTCGTCTGCTGATGGACATCTAGGTTGCTTCCATGTCCTGGCTATTATTAACAGTGCTGTGATGAACATTGGGGTACACGTGTCTCTTTCAATTCTGGTTTCCTCAGTGTGTATGCCCAGCAGTGGGATTGCTGGGTCATATGGCAGTTCTCTTTCCAGTTTTTTAAGGAATCTCCACACTGCTCCATAGAGGCTGTACTAGTTTGCATTCCCATCAACACTGTAAGAGGGTTCCCTTTTCTCCACACCCTCTCCAGCATTTATTGCTTGTAGACTTTTGGATAGCAGCCATTCTGACTGGCAGGAAATAGTACCTCATTGTGGTTTTGATTTGCATTTCTCTGGTAATGAGTGATGTTGAGCATCTTTTCATGTGTTTGTTAGCCATCTGTATGTCTTCCTTGAAGAAATGTCTGTTTAGTTCTTTGGCCCACTTTTTGATTTGTTCATTTATTTTTCTGGAATTGACCTGCAGGAGTTGCTTGTATATTTTTGAGATTAGTTGTTTGTTGGTTGCTTCATTTGCTATTATTTTCTCCCATTCTGAAGGCTGTCTTTTCACCTTGCTTATAGTTTCCTTTGTTGTGCAGAAGCTTTTAAGTTTAATTAGGTCCCATTTGTTTATTTTTGCTTTTATTTCCAATATTCTGGGAGGTGGGTCATAGAGGATCCTGCTGTGGTTTATGTCAGAGAGTGTTTTGCCTATGTTTTCCTCTAGGAGTTTTATAGTTTCTGGTCTTACATTTAGATCTTTAGTCCATTTGAGTTTCTTTTTGTGTATGGTGTTAGAAAGTGATCTAGTTTCATTCTTTTACAAGTGGTTGACCAGTTTTCCCAGCACCACTTGTTAAAGAGATTGTCTTTTCTCCATTGTATATTCTTGCCTCCTTTGTCAAAGATAAGGTGTCCATAGGTGCATGGATTTATCTCTGGGCTTTCTATTTTGTTCCATTGATCTATATTTCTGTCTTTGTGCCAGTATCATACTGTCTTGATGACTGTGGCTTTGTAGTAGAGACTGAAGTCAGGGAGGTTGATTCCTCCAGTTCCATTCTTCTTTCTCAAGATTGCTTTGGCTATTTGAGGTTTTTTGTATTTCCATACAAATTGTGAAATTATTTGTTCTACTTCTGGGAAAAATACCGTTGGTAGCTTGATAGGGATTGCACTGAATCTATAGATTGCTTTAGATAGTATACACATTTTCACTATATTGATTCTTCTGATCCATGAACACGATATATTTCTCCATCTATTTGTATCCTCTTTTATTTCTTTCACCAGTGTTTTATAGTTTTCTATATATAGGTCTTTTGTTTCTTTAGGTAGATATATTCCTAAGTATTTTATTCTTTTCTTTGCAGTGGTGACTGGAATTGTTTCCTTAATTTCTCTTTCTGTTTTCTCATTGTTAGTTTATAGGAATGCAAGGGATTTCTGTGTGTTGATATTTTATATCCTGCAACTTTACTATATTCATTGATTAGCTCTAGTAATTTTCTGGTGGTGTCTTTAGGGTTTTCTATGTAGAGGATCATGTCATCTGCAAACAGTAAGAGTTTTACTTCTTCTTTTCCAATCTGGATTCCTTTTATTTCTTTTTCTGCTCTGATTGCTATGCCAAAAACGTCCAAAACTGTGTTGAATAATAGTGGTGAAAGTGGGCACCCTTGTCTTGTTCCTGACTTTAGTGAAATGCTTTCAATTTTTCACCACTGAGGATAATGTTTGCTGAGGGGTTGTCATAGATAGCTTTTATTAAGTTGAGGTATGTTCCTTCTATTCCTGCTTTCTGGAGGGTTTTATCATAAATAGATGTTGAATTTTGTCAAAGGCTTTCTCTACATCTATTGAGATAATCATATGCTTTTTATCTTTCAATTTGTTAATTTG
>NW_011494753.1:15045029-15046374 GCF_000754665.1 Bison bison bison | reverse complement strand
GTTTACTAGAATTTTGTTAAGGATTTTTGCATCTATGTTCATCCGTGATATTGGCCTGTAGTTTTCTTTTTTTGTGACATCTTTGTCAGGTTTTGGTATTAGGGTGATGGTGGCCTCATAGAATGAGTTTGGAAGTTTACCTTCCTCTGAAAGCAGGAGTAGCAATACTCATATCAGATAAAATAGACTTTAAAACAAAGGCTGTGAAAAGAGACAAAGAAGGACACTATATAATGATCAAAGGATCAATCCAAGAAGATGTAACAATTATAAATATATATGCACCCAATATAGGAGCACCACAATATATAAGACAAATGCTAACAAGTATGAAAGGGGAAATTAACAATAACACAATAATAGTGGGAGACTTTAATACCCCACTCACACCTATGGATAGATCAACTAAACAGAAAATTAACAACGAAATACAAACTTTAAATGATACAGTAAGACCTAATTGATATCTGTAGGACATTTCACCCCAAAACAATGAATTTCACCTTTTTCTCAAGCGTACACGGAACCTTCTCCTGGGCCATAAGAAGAATCTTCTTCTATGTGACAGATCACATCCTGGGCCATAAATCTAGCCTTGATAAATTCAAAAAACCTGAAATCATTCCAAGCATCTTTTCTGACCACCATACAGTAGGATTTGATCTCAATTACAGGAGAAAAACTAGTAAAAATTCCAACATATGGAAGCTGAACAACACGCTGCTGAATAACCAACAAATCACAGAAGAAATCAAAAAAGAAATTAAAATATGCATAGAAACGAATGAAAATGACAACAACCCAAAACCTATGGGACACTGTAAAAGCAGTGCTGAGGGGAAAGTTCATAGCAATACAGGCTTACCTCAAGAAACAAGACAAAAGTCAAATAAATAGCCTGACTCTATGCCTAAAGCAACTAGAAAAGGAAGAAATGAAGAACCCCAGGGTTAGTAGAAGGAAAGAAATCTTAAAAATTAGGGCAGAAATAAATGCAAAAGAAACAAAAGAGACCATAGCAAAAATCAATAAAGCCAAAAGCTGGTTCTTTGAAAGGATAAATAAAATTGACAAACCATTAGCCAGACTCATCAAGAAACAAAGGGAGAAAAATCAAATCAACAAAATTAGAAATGTAAATGGAGAGATCACAACAGACAACACAGAAATACAAAGGATCATAAGAGACTACTATCAGCAACTATATGCCAATAAAATGGACAACTTGGAAGCAATGGACAAATTCTTAGAAAAGTACAACTTTCCAAAACTGAACCAGTAGGAAATAGAAAATCTTAACAGACCCATCACAAGCACAGAAATTGAAACTGTAATCAGAAGGGAT
>NW_011494753.1:15044594-15044929 GCF_000754665.1 Bison bison bison | reverse complement strand
GTCAAAGGCTTTCTCTACATCTATTGAGATAATCATATGCTTTTTATCTTTCAATTTGTTAATTTGGTGTATTATGTTGATTGATTTGCGGATATTGAAGAATCCTTGCATCCCTGGGATAAAGCCTACTTTGTCTTGATGTATGATCTTTTTAATATGTTGTTGGATTCTGTTTACTAGAATTTTGTTAAGGATTTTTGCATCTATGTTCATCCGTGATATTGGCCTGTAGTTTTCTTTTTTTGTGACATCTTTGTCAGGTTTTGGTATTAGGGTGATGGTGGCCTCATAGAATGAGTTTGGAAGTTTACCTTCCTCTGAAAGCAGGAGTAGCA
>NW_011494753.1:15027102-15044494 GCF_000754665.1 Bison bison bison | reverse complement strand
GGAAAGTTCATAGCAATACAGGCTTACCTCAAGAAACAAGACAAAAGTCAAATAAATAGCCTGACTCTACGCCTAAAGCAACTAGAAAAGGAAGAAATGAAGAACCCCAGGGTTAGTAGAAGGAAAGAAATCTTAAAAATTAGGGCAGAAATAAATGCAAAAGCAACAAAAGAGACCATAGCAAAAATCAATAAAGCCAAAAGCTGGTTCTTTGAAAGGATAAATAAAATTGACAAACCATTAGCCAGACTCATCAAGAAACAAAGGGAGAAAAATCAAATCAACAAAATTAGAAATGTAAATGGAGAGATCACAACAGACAACACAGAAATACAAAGGATCATAAGAGACTACTATCAGCAACTATATGCCAATAAAATGGACAACTTGGAAGAAATGGACAAATTCTTAGAAAAGTACAACTTTCCAAAACTGAACCAGTAGGAAATAGAAAATCTTAACAGACCCATCACAAGCACAGAAATTGAAACTGTAATCAGAAACCTTCTAAGAACAAAAGCCCAGGACCAGACCAGACGGCTTCACAGCTGACTCCTACCAAAAATTTAGAGACGAGCTAACACCTATCCTACTCAAACTCTTCCAGAAAATCACATGAGCTGTTTTTAAATTTTGGAGACTAATCCTTTGAAAAAAATAAAGCAATAGCCTATCATTTTTTTTAAATGAGTTATATTTTTGGCATTGTATTTAAGCAATCTTTGCTTAAACCAAGCTTATAAACATTTTCTCTGAGGCTTTCAGGCTTCATATTTAGGTCTGTAGTCTATTTTGAGTTATTTTTTGCAAATAATGCAAAAACGTAAGATTATCATAAATCTGCATATGCATCATTGAGAAAATGTGTTCTGTGTTTTACAGTACTTCAGGGACTACCACAGTATAGTGACAAGTGCAATGCTATTATTTCACAATGTTTTCTCAATGAAATAATTATGCAGCTATTCTTTAATAGTTAAACCTATTTCGAAGATGAGGGAAATGAGATACAGAGAGATCGTGCAGCTTAGAAGAGATGGGTGTAAACAGCAATGAAACCACCTTACCTCACTCTGAAAGTCATACACTTTCCAGAGTTGTAAAAAGAAAATTGTTTTCAGCAATAAATTTCCCATGCTGTGAATAACCTGTACAGATCACAAATAAACATTCCTTTCCACCTCTGCCTCCCCACTGGAGCCTGGACATCCTGGATTCTGAACCCTCGATCCCTACTGCCCTCAAACCCAGCTTGACCCTTGGCCGTAATCCCCAGGTGAATGGATAAACTGATGCCCTATTGAAAGGATTCAACTGGTATATGGATAAACAAACTGTAGCATATCAGCCAAATGGAATTTGACTTAGCACACAACAGAGATGAATTTCAAATGCATTATGCTGATAGAAGCTACAGTCAAAAGGCTACATTTATATGACATTTTTGAAAGTCACTCAGTTGTGTCCAACTCTGTGCGACCCCATGGACTGTAGCCTGCCAGGCTGCTTTGTCCATGGAATTCTCTAGGCCAGAATACTGGAGTAGGTAGCCTTTCCCTTCTCCAAAGGGTGAGGTGATCTTCCCAATTCAGGGGTTGAACCCAGGTCTCCCAAATTGCAGGTGAATTCTTCACTATCTGAGCACCAGGGAAGCCCACAAATACTGGAGTAGGAAGCCTACCCCTTCTCCAGGATATCTTCCCAACACAGGATCAAACCCAGGTCTTCTGCATTGCAGGCAGATTCTTTACCAGCTGAGCTACCAGGAAAGGCCTTAGAAAAGGCACAGAAAATAAATCGGTGGTTGCGAAGGAATGAATGGACTTGCGGAAGAGATTATCTCCAAAGGAGCCCAAGGGAATTTGGGAATAGTTGAAAAAAAATTGTTTCCTGTTTCCATTAGGGTGTTGTCTAGACAATTGTAGGGTTTCCCTGGTGGCCTGCAATGCAGGATCTTCCCTAGGTTGGGAAGATCCCCTGAAGGGGAGGGCATGGCAACCCACTCCAGTATTCTTGCCTGGAGAATCCCCATGGATTGAGGAGCCTGGTGGCTACGGTCTATGGGGTCGCAAAGAGTCAGAACCGTTCTCAATAAAGTTTAGATTTTACTTTATGTAAAAAAATGTACTCAATAGACATGACTAAAAGGCATAAATGCAGATTTTCAATTAATAAAACTCTTTTATTCTGATAAACCAGAATGGACCAACTGAGTTAATCAGCCTGATTATTCTAAAAGAATATGAGGAGTCCCTAAGCAATGAATATCCTTCTCTGGGCGCCCCTAAGCAGCAGGCAGATCTATTCCTGCTCACAGCAAGTGCCTGGTCAATGGGCAGTGATTTGACTTCAGCCAGGATTCAGCTGTTGCTTCTTTGGGAGTGGGAATACCCAGGAAATTTCACAGCTTTTAAGTTTTGTTTTGTTTATGAATCAAAAGCAAGCATCTGTTTATAAGAAAAGTTCAGTAAGACTTAAAGAAACTTGAAGCAGAGCATATAGGATCTCGGCCTGGTGTCTCTACGTGCAGAGATATTTGACAACAGTGATGCTCTTTGTTGCCAGAAACCCTGCTGCCTATTAGAACATTTCAGTATATTATCATACCTAGCTTTTGTCTACCAGCCTTTTGTAAGTAGTCTTAATGGGCAGTTTGTACGCTGGTGTTCCTCATGTAAATTAGGTCATTATCCTTTTAAAGGTATGAAGTCTCCTGTATGTGATGGAGCTTTCTGAGAAACAGATTTGACCTTTCTTTCCCCTATTCTGGATGCCTGCAGAGCCTGCACTCATTAGCTAGAATTTGACTCCATGACATTTTTACTTAATTTTCTTTTCCCTCTATGCTGGACACATGGGGCAACCATTTATGTTCTTTCTTGACCTGAGATGCTCTCTAATCCCTTTCCAGCTGTGGCATTTGTCATTCAGTCACATCAGGATGTGGTGACCCTTCTTTCCCCACTGCAATTCCCAACTGTTAATTGATTCATTTTAGAGAAGGAACTAGACACAGTCCTATGGACTTAGCACCATTTAATTTGCATTAGCCAGAACAGTGGAAAGAAAAGCAATTTCCTCTGGAGTGGAAACATATTCTTTGTAAGGTAGTAGAGGAAACAAATAATATTTTTTAAAGGTTTTAATGTTTTAAGTGCTGTGGATGATAAGTTGAAAGGCATTATTTCCCTCTATTGGTGTTGATGATGATGACAATAATTGTAAAAAGCATAAGTAATAATTGTAATTCAAACTCAGATCTTTTTTTATTACAAAGTCCATACTGTAAATCACTATACTAAGAAATTACTGTGATATCTACCATCAATCTGCCAAAAACTGTGCTGACCACCTTGTGTCCTCAGAGCCTAACTAGGTGAGCTTCAGTAAGCCAATTTGAAGGGAGAGGGACACAGATTCAGAGAGAGGAAGTAACTTGCTCAAGGTCGCCCCTTTGCCATGACAAGGACCAGAGCTCCAGTATGCTCTGACACTCAGTCCATGGTTCTCACCACTGCCTGCCCCACACTACCTGTAGAATAATAAGGCACTAACAAAGATATCCATCGAAGAGTCAAGGACGTTGTTAGACACTTTTAAAAATGTGTAAATTGTGATCCATGCTATGATTCTGATGGACTTTGTTTCTGGACTTGGGATACTCTATTTACAGGTTATTAGAACTTAATAAAATGTAGAACCTTAGAACTGTAGGCTAGCACTATGAGTTTTAAAGGCATTGCTCCGTTTATTCAAACATGGGCTTTGATCATTTAATATATGCATATAGACTCATAAGGTAAATGATCTATCCTTCATCCATCTGCTCATCTTAAGGTGTGAATGGATAAAGGGAGAGGAGATTTCCCTAGAGCCTGATACATTTTATGATACAAGTGTACTCAGGAACTTACCAAAGAAGAGGGCAGTTTATGCCAGGTGTGTGCGTGTGTGCTCAGTCGCTCACCCACGTTTGATTCTTTGAGACCCCTGTGGACTGTAGCCCTCCAGGCTCCTCTGTCCATGGGATTCTCCAGGCAAGAATGCTAGAGTGGGTTGCCATTTCCTTTTCCAGGGGATCTTCCCAACCCAGGGATTGAACCCACATCTCCCACGTCTTTGGCCTTGGCAGGCAAATTCTTTACCACGGGGTGGGCTTATCGCTGAAGGTGTTCCAGAGCAGGTGATTCAAGCTGAGTTGTGGGATGGGAAGCAGAAGGGAAGGTTTGTGTGAAAGGCAGGGAGGCATGCATCAGTAATGACTGGATCAAAAGGTGTGCTGGAGGGAGTGTTAATGTGAGTGTCTTTGGTGTCTTCTTAATGTGGAGGGGGATGAACATAGTAACTTGTTCTTATAACTCTCTTGCTTAAGTTACACAGAGCACCCTTTTGTATGTCTTTTATTCTGGTAGCATTTTCCTGGCAGGAGACATTGCTAGTTCTGTGGCAGATGCTCCCCATCAGCCACAGAGCTCAGTTGCCTGGGAGGGAAACAAAGGATGGATTGCTCAAACGTTATCTGTAACTCTCCAAGTTCACGAATACATCTTGTTTCGTGAGCAGAATTTTAGCCCTTAAAACTCCTACTGTCCTGCTGCTTGTTTCTAGTTGAAAAGAAAAATGAAGGAAGACTAAGAAGAAGGATCTGTTTCTTTCTGAGCAGGAATGAATGAATATTGGTATTTTTCCTAATTTTCATGCTAGAACATAGGCCTTGTCACCTCCCTGCCTGACATCTAAGAAGTGTAGAGATCTTTCCTTGAATGTTGACGATTATAGTCTAGATACTTAGAAGTATTAAACGTAATTCTGTGACCTAGCCTATATAATTATTATAAATAAACCTATGCTAAATAAAAGAGACTATTACATAACTCTTAGGCCAAGTCAGTCAGTAGTGCCAGCTACATTATCCTGCTAATAATAAACCTTTCCATTTGATTTCTTCCATTACTTTGAAGATTTATAAATGTCTCTTACTTTCCAAAGTCTTTTTTCCTTCAAGAGATTGATAAACACTTTTATTTCCTTCTAGTTTTTCCATGGTTTGTTATTTTAACTTTTTACTCATCAGGTATTTTATATATATATATATTATATATGTATATTTATCTATTTGTATAACATAGGAAATAAGTATCTAAATTGTTTTCCCCCAAGTAATTGTTAAATCATTTGTTAAATTGTGTTTCCCTGCTGTATTGATTTATAATATCTCTTCTATCATATTTTGAGTTCATACACGGAATGGAGAAGGAAATGGCACCCCACTCCAGTTCTCTTGCCTGGAAAATCCTATGGACAGAGGAGCCTGGTAGGCTACAGTCCATGGGGTTGCAAAGAGTCGGATACGACTGAGCAACTTTGCTCACTTACTCACACAGAATAGATTTCTGGGTGATCAGCTCTATCATATTTATCTTGTTTTTCTTATACAACCACCACTTATTTTAAAGGTCATAGTTTTATAAAGTTTTTTGATATGAACTAGGGCTAAATTTCTTCATTAATTCTCCTTTAAAACTTCTCCATTCTTATCAGGGCATCTTCTTAGCATAATTCCACAAGCCCAACAAGATTCTCTAAGAATATTATGGTAGATGTTTTCATAAGATTATAAATTTATATAACTTGCCAGGGTCAATTGAAAACAGTCCATCTAAAGCCTTTAGATAATCTTTGTTCTCTACCCTAGACTTGTTTCCTTCTTGAGTATATTTGATGTTTCTTCTTCCCTTTGTTTAGTTTGAATATAGATAGTCCACTTCTAGAAAACTATAGTTGAATAATTTGGCTTTTCCTACTTTATTAGCATTAAACTATTTTTCCATAGTTCAGGCCTGTCTCTGCTTCATTCTTTCCACATACAACATACAACTAAAAGACCTTTTCTTCTGTTCCAGCTTTTTAAAAGATTCCACTCTCTCCTGCTGTTGGCGTTCTTAGAGTGGTTCTCACTGGCCTGGCCACTGTTTGCTGTCACCCTGAGGCTGCTGCTCCTTCTGTAGTTAATGCCCTCTCTTGCTTAGTTTGAGCCCATCAGAGTTCCCTGGGAAGTTACATCAGTTTCTCTAGGTACCACCCCCTCTTCTCCCTAATTAGGGTAACTTGTTATTGTGCTGTCACTCTAGCTTGTGAGACCCTTTTATTCCTCTTGGAGGCATATATGTTTTTTAAGAGTCTCTGGCCACAGACTTATAAAATATTTTCCCAGAACTCTCTGAACTGCCTGATCAGCATAGCTAAGTAAATTTTATGATTCTTCCCTTGGCTGCTATAATCTTTGGAATGATATAGTCCCAGCCTCCCAAGTTCCCATCATTGCTCCTCACTAATAATTTTTCGGGTCATATGTGAGTGAAAATTTGAAATGTTCATTTTTCTTTTCCCTCCAGTCATCTAAAAGATACTATTGCAGTGTCTCAACAAGAATTTGTTGAATGCTCTTGTTTCTGGAGAGGTAAAGGACTTTGCCAACTCTAGATGTCTCCAGGTATAACAAAAACATGAACCATGAGATTAACTTGAACAGTGGATGGAGGAAAAGAATATCTGGTACAGCAATATCTTGGAGACACTGGGACCAGTGGAGAAGCACAGAGAAATTACCAATCTCAGGGTGTTAGTGTGTGTGTATTAGGTAAGTGGAGTAGGGGAGGGGAGGGGAAGTGCACATGCCCAGGCGGAATTTTACCAGTGTCGTCAGATATCCGGGCCACAATAGCATGCAAATGATCTGTTGCAAGCTCTCAGTGACCTATACTATGGACAATGTTGCAGTCACCCTTGCTAACTGTGTTGACACTACACCAAGGATGATGAAGTGTCAAGAACCCACAAAATTATATTTATGGAGAAATATGTAGATAATTTTAAATAAAATCAAGCTATATGAAGTGTTTCCTCTTTTCCTTTATCCTCTTTTCTGCTTTTCAAAATATTCCTCACTCTTGAGATTTCTCTTCAGTGATTCCCTCATTATGGAGCTTTACCTGATAGACCCAGGCGGTCTCAGCTATCTTCTCCTTTGTGTTTTCACCTCTGCATCTTGTATTATGATTATTTATGGGTCTCTCATCCTCATTTTGACTTTGAACCCTCAACATCAGATACCATTCCTTGTTATTTTTCTATTTCCAGTATATACTGTGTGACAATATATGTGTATATATATACACACATTATTATATAGTAGTTTCTAGATACATTAGTAAATCATAATGTTAATCAATTATATGTTTAAAGGTATTTGGCCTGCTTGACCTACATGAATTAAGACACAAAAATGTCTTAATTTTAAGTGGTTGCTTTTAAACTGTCACCACCAAATAGAAGATACAAAGTTGTATTTGGGCTCAATATTAAAAATTTTTTTTCTGAAGACTTGAGATGTTTACAATGCAATAAACTTATTTGTCAATAGTTCTCACACGAATGAACACTCTCAGATGGCAGAGGATTTTGTCCATGACTGGCAGAGGATTACTTATGTATATCTATTATGTGTGTGTAGATAGCATATTGAAAAGCAGAGACATTACTTTGCCAACAAAGGTTCATCTAGTCAAGGCTATGGTTTTTCCTGTGGTTATGTATGGATGGGAGAGTTGGACTGTGAAGAAGGCTGAGCGCCGAAGAATTGATGCTTTTGAACTGTGGTGTTGGAGAAGACTCTTGAGAGTCCCTTGGACTGCAAGGAGATCCAACCAGTCCATTCTGAAGGAGATCAGCCCTGGGATTTCTTTGGAAGGAAGGATGCTAAAGCTGAAACTCCAGTACTTTGGCCACCTCATGTGAAGAGTTGACTCATTGGAAAAGACTCTGATGCTGGGAGGGATTGGGGGCAGGAGGAGAAGGGGACGACAGAGGATGAGATGGCTGGATGGCATCACTGACTCGATGGACGTGAGTCTGAGTGAACTCCGGGAGTTGGTGATGGACAGGGAGGCCTGGCGTGCTGCGATTCATGGGGTCACAAAGAGTCAGACACGACTGAGCGACTGATCTGATCTGATCTGATGGATGAATGACAGGATGTTAAAGTGGATATGGTTTCTTATCCTTTGGATGCATTAAAACTGATGAGTATGTATATTTAACTTG
The DNA here is from genome assembly GCF_000754665.1 of Bison bison bison. Classification (NCBI taxonomy): domain Eukaryota; kingdom Metazoa; phylum Chordata; class Mammalia; order Artiodactyla; family Bovidae; genus Bison; species Bison bison. The sequence goes on along the minus strand of NW_011494753.1, from coordinate 15,036,391 downwards.
GGGGTGTGGTATTTAGAAGCTATTTTCAATATTCTAGAAGTTAAGAAAAAAACAAATTTATTTACAACAAATCTTAACAGCTTTTAAAGCTTTATAACATTTTGCTTTGGGTCAGACTTACCAATTGAATAACACTGGCTATCACGTAGAAACAAAACTCCAGTTGGCTGTTAATTATGCATCACCTTTGATTTTATAAAAATTTTAAATCCAGTTGTTGTTACTAACTCCAGTTTGTTTAGAGGGAGGAGGATTTCAAAAAATGAAGAATATGCAGAAAGCATATTAAAAGAATTTTTGATCATCAGTTCAGTTCAGTTGCTCAGTTGTATCCGACTCTTTGTGAACCCCATGAACTGCAGCACACCAGGCCTCCCTGGTCATCACCAACTCCCGGAGGTTACACAGACTCATGTCCATTGAGTTGGCAATGCCATCCAGCCATCTCATCCTCTGTCTTCCCTTTCTCCTCCTGCCCTCAATCTTTCCCAGCATCAGGATATTTTCAAATGAGTCAGCTCTTCACATCAGGTGGCCAAAGTATTGGAGTTTCAGCTTCAACATCAGTCCTTCCATCAGTCCGTCCAGACCCAGGACTGATCTCCTTTAGGATGGACTGATTGGATCTCCTTGCAGTCCAAGGGACTCTCAAGAGTCTTCTCCAACACCACAGTTCAAAAGCATCAATTCTTCGGTGCTCAGCTTTCTTTATAGTCCAACTCTCACATCTGTACATGACTACAGGAAAAACCATAGCCTTGACTAGATGGACCTTTGTTGACAAAGTAATGTCTCTGCTTTTTAATATGCTGTCTAGGTTGGTCATAACTTTCCTTCCAAGGAGCAAGCGTCTTTTAATTTCATGGCTGCAATCACCATCTGCAGTGATTTTGGAGCCCCCAAAAATAAAGTCAGCCACTGTTTCCATTTTTTCCCATCTCTTTGCCATGAAATGATGGGACCGGATGCCATGATCTTAGTTTTCTGAATGTTGATCATAAGCTGAATTAATTTCATTCTATATGTTATTTCATGGACTGTTTTACTCAGTATTTTTTTTTTTTTCTGCAAGTCTGAGGTAAGGATGCATCTTACAATGTGCTTATCGCTCAGTTGTGTCCAAGTTTTGTGACCCCATGGACTGTAGCTCCCGCCAGGCTCCTCTGTCTATGGGGAGTCCCCAGGAATCCCCAAGAATACTAGAGTGGGTTGTCATGCCCTCCTCCAGCAGATCTTCCAAACTAGAAACTACCCAGGTCCCTTCCATTGCAGGCAAATTCTTTACCGTCTGAGCCACCAGGGAAGCCTTTAGTGGTGTGTTATATTTTCTTACAGTGTTTCTTTCTTTCTTTCTTTCTTTTTTTTTTTTGAATCTTTTCCTATTGATTCAGTAAATATGCAGGTAATTTATAATCCACAGAATTTTAATGGTCAGAAAATATGATTATTTTATTCAGAGTTCGTATGGTTCAGGTGTCAGATTGTCTGAATCAAGATCCTGTGTCACCTAGGACAGCTCCTTAATTTTTCTGGGACTCAATTTTCTCATCTGTAAATTGGGGATGATAATATCTACTTCATAAAGTCCTTGTGAAAATTGAATGAGATGATACTTGAAATGTGTTAAGCTTTTCTTCTTATACCTGTTCCAACCTGTCAGTGCCAGAAAGAGTTAATGCTTCTCCCCCATTGCCAAAATTACCAGTAAGAGAAATTAACTGAAAATCTTGCAAGATGGGACATTATTTTATTTTATTATGCAAATAAATTTGACCTCCAGAGATTATTTATTTTGCTTCAGAAGCTGTACTGCTAACCAAACAGTTTATTCCATTTTTGTGCAACAATTTATAATGAGCCTAAAAAGAAGTACTGATTATCTTAGAGTTTTTGGCTCAATTACCTGTTTCAAATGCTCAATGACTAAGGAAAGCATGTCATTTTCTCCTCTCCTGCACCATGGAGTATAACAATAGACTGTGAATAGAGCAAATCAGAGATACAAATACCAGTATAAGGGGCCCATTGTGTTTAGTGTGTAGCCTGGTCATATGGTTTTAATTTAGGTCACCTGATTGATTGTGACATCCAGACAGATAGCACATTGTCCTCTCTTGGATCCCTAAACACGTTAATATTCTTGTTCTTCTCTGCCCATTTTGCTTCCAAACCTTAAGTGAAATGGAATTACAGCATGCACTTTGTTTTCCTGTGCTAAGTGATTATCTCTGCAGTGCAATTTTGTGATTAGGCAAGATGGCATGCATACACTCAGCTAATGCTGATTTCCCCCAGGGTGCAGAAACAGGTAAATTCATAATGAATTGATGTTGTGCTTTGATTTCAAATGCATGTGAAACCTCACCATACTTAGTAGTTTTATTTTAAAAATGTGTTTAATTATTCTAAAATTAAAATTGAACTTTAGAAAATGGCATTTAAACATAAGTCAAGGGTGCTAACTGCTTATGAATGTTAATCCCCTTCAAAAAGTGAAAAAAACAAATGTACCTGACATAAATTGGGTTGGGGGTGTCTTTGAAAATCTTTTTAATTATTTATATTCATTCTGATTAATTCAAAAAATCTGAATGCAGGTAGGTATTAGTATTGTCAGGTACTAAGATTCCTTATTTTGAAAACTACCGTAATTATTTAACTAATTGCTATCATGGTATTGCCACAGTTGTTTGGGTGTCATTCAGTGGGAGTAGGGGGTGGAGGGAGAGGCAGGGGAGAAGTGAGGAGTTAATGGTTGGCACAAAATATTTTTTTTAGCTATTTTCTTTGATGTTTTAAAAACAATTTTTGTCCATGATGGTGAGAGACCAATTTTAAGGAGGATTTAGCATTTACAAAATTAGACACATTTTGACCAGATTATAAAAGCAAATTGATTGGTACTCAAACCATACCTTTTACTGATTTACTTAGAATAAGCACTGACTGTAATATTGTGAAACTTGAAGTGAGAAACATAATAATGCAATTTCTCAATCTTATTTCAATTGAGATTCTTTTTGTAAGAAATATTAACATTAATCAGAACTCCTTGTAGGTAATGCTAGAGCAGGTTACTTGGCTACAGTTCTTTGATGAGCTCCTTCTTCCCACACTTTAATCTCTTAGTGTGGTGTCCAGTATACAGTAAGAGTACAATAAACCTTAACCGTATTATCATTCTCATTATCTTTCCATTGAGTAAAAATTGTACGTTTAATAAGTTGATAGTTTATTTCCAGTAATAAAGCACATTAATTTGGAATAAAGTACTTTTATTCAAGATTCAAGGGGAAACCAACCCATTAAAATTTTTCATCTCCTTTCATGGTTCAATTATATGTTCTGTGAACCGCCAGTCATATTCTTTCTGATGGAAGTGTTTCACTTTCCTGCATGTTCTATCTTCATTTGCCCTGAGGGATATGATACTCTCAAAGTTGTGCTCCTAGTTTTGGACACCTGTCTAGCAGGGGTGAACTGCCTACAGCTTCAGCATTCACTCTGCCACACTTTGCACGATTAGCAAGGTAAGCACTTCATAAGTCTTCTCCACAGGCGATTCGTTGGCCCGTACCTGCTGTCCAAGTCACCAGCAGGAAAACTGCAGATACTTGTTTCTCGCACAGTGGGGCTGTTGGATATAACTCTCGGGGTAGAGTTAGGAAAGACAAGATGTAACACAAGAATGATGAAAAGGAGCCTGGACTGGAGACAAAACACTTCCGGATTGTAGTCTTAGTCCTATTTAGTAACTTAGGCCAAGCTTTGTAGCTTCTTTGAACCTTAAAAAGTTATTTTAAGGTATTTAAATGTTCCTATGGAGTTGTAAAAATTTGTTTTTATCTGTCTCCTGCTTATCTGGAAGGCTCTGTAAATATGTCTTACTTATCTTTACATTTTTAAACTGGATTGGTGCCATTGACAGATAACATGGAAAAGGCATTTAATAAGTGTTGAAAAAGCGAGGCAAGAAGACAAACAGGAGGCAGAGAAAGGAAGGCAGAATAGAATCATCTATGTAAGACCTAAGTTTGCCGCAAAATTCTCTTTGCATAAAACCTTACGAAATTAAGTGCACCTGGTCCTCTTCTAAGATTAATGGAAGTTTACACTTCGGGGTTAAGAGAAGTCACCATCAGTCAGACCTTTCTTCTAATGTGTGGGAAACTGAGACTCATGACGATTAAGTGAGGTGTCACTCAGGTAATGGCAAAGCCTCCCCTAGCTCTTCTCAGTCTATGGTCCGCTCTTCCTGGGCTGTACTCGACAGCCTCGAGATCAGGCTATGTGTGCAAATAGGTCTAGAAAATACAGCCCCACTCATTCGAATTTGGGAGAAAGGGGTGGCCTTTCACTTTGTATTCTCTGTACCTTTCTATTTCTTGATTTAAGCAACACCAAAAGAAACATATTTTTATAACATAATTAAAAAGTCCTATGGAAAAGTATAATTAAAAATAATGAATTTCAACACTCTGTATGAATAACATATAGAATAAATAACAATAAGCAATAATAAAAATACCCTATAGCATGAATGTGATTTACTAAAGTATATTTTTCAAAGTGAACTGAAGTTCAGCAGTATGTATATTAAATCCCTCTGGCATATTGGTGAAGAGGCTGCTTGTTATTTTTAGGTCAGGATTTAAATGCTTGGTTATATTGCATAAGAGTTCAAACAACTTTATCTCTCCAAAAGAGGCCGCTTAGATTTCTTGTGTTCCAGTTAGACCCCACCCTTCTACTGTACCTCTCTTCAAGGTCATATTCAAGTATACTTTCTTCTGATCTGTCTAAATAAAATTCATCAAGAGTTTCTTTTCCTTTAATACTTCTGAATACCTCAGGTTCATTTCAAGTAAGAGAAGAAGCAAAGTGTTTTCAAGTAACATCCCCTATCTATAAATCAAGTTGACTTATCCTTTCATTGATTCTTCTAGTGTTTTGGCTATTTTTTAAAACTTTTTATTTTATGTTGGAGTATAGCTGATTAACAACCTTGTGATAGTTTCAGGTGAAAAGCAAACAGACTCAGCCATACATATACAAGTATCCATTTGGCTATTTTTGAAGTGGTCTGAGACCTTAAGAAGCAGGAAGACAAGAAAGAGGTTCCTGTGCCACCACTTATAAAGCTGTGGTTGGGAAGAATGCAGTGGAATGGCTAAAAGTCAGGCAGTGTTGCATCTGTCCTAACTTTGCCGAGAGTTATATACATACTTGCATAGTAGTTATCATGCATACAAATTATCTACAGATCAGGGTGTTCATTCAACTTATTTTTCAATGTTTTTTATTTTTACAGCTTCCGCCACCTTTGAAGACTTTCAAATTCGCCCCCACACTCTCTTTGTTCATTCATACAGAGCTCCAGCTTTCTGTGATCACTGTGGAGAAATGCTGTGGGGGCTGGTGCGTCAAGGCCTTAAATGTGAAGGTAAAGTGATTTCCCTTCCTGGCCCAATGGAATACATGCTGGGGTTACCTGCCTGTGTTGTGACCTTTTCTGCAATTTCTTCTTTCCCTCAGATATCTTCCATGGATCTGGGGAGTGTGTGGATTCTGTTCTGTTCATTTCCTGTCTTCAACATATTAGCTCTGATCTGGGAAACCAGATTCTCCTATCTTTTCCTCTGTATTGTATGGATATGTTTCTCTCTTATAAGGTGTTGATTATTTTGCTAACAGACTAAACATTACAATTTATATCTTAAGCTAGAACTTGGAATAATAAGCATTCAATAAATGTTGAAATGAGCTAAGATTCAGAAGTTTAATCAAACCATCCAAGATCGCTCAGCTTTTAAGTGACTGACTGGAACATGTACCAAGCTTTCCACACCAAGGTCATAGTTGTATCATCTTCTATGGACAGAACTCCTTGAACTACTCAATCCGATTTCTAGAACACCATGATGTATTCTTAAAAACAAATCAGATTATACCCTGATCTTACTATTTAAGAGGTGGAGTAGGGAGGGATAGAGCTGTTTGAATGTTGACCAGAAAACCTAAGCTTTCATGATGAATCCTATAAATAAGGTAACCATAATTTCTGAATTTTTGTTTGTAAAAAGGTAGAAAAAAGTCTACCTAAAGGGTAGGTGTATGAAAATTTGTCTACTGTGTGACACATGGGAGAATTTTGAGGTAAGACTACAATGCGAGAACTATGAACAGTAGAAATGTTGAGAGAAAAACAGTGCTTTCCTAATTATTTACCTGTGGAAGCTAGCATGTGAAATATTTTACATATTTTCTTAATGATTTTACAAGGTGGTGGTTATCCCCATTTTACCAACAGAAAGACTGAGGTGAAGTTAATTGTCCAAGGCCAGGTAGACAAATAAGTTTTGTGGAGTCTTGACTCAAATCAATATAGTTCAGAAGTTATGAGACATTATGATTAATTTTCTCTCACAATAGAACTTATAGCAGCTAAAAACAGGTCATCTCTTTGGAGTTTTGTTCCTGGACCCCTCAAAGACCAAGTCCTTTATGTTGGAAAACATTTTTAAAACTGATAACCAGACTGGTTGCTGAGCTCATCCAATAACATCAGATTTCAAAACCCCGCTTATTGACATATTGAGATGATAAAGCTCAGAAAAACCTTAAGAGAAAATTTAAATTTTCAAACAGCCTGAAGAAAAATGGAAGCAGTACTATTTCTCAAAATTCATAATTTATACCATAGACTCGAGTAGCTTTTAATTTATCATTGAACAAAAGTCATTTTTGCTGTCTCCTTCTAGGATGTGGGCTGAATTACCACAAGAGATGTGCGTTTAAAATCCCCAACAACTGCAGTGGCGTGAGGCGGAGAAGGCTCTCAAATGTCTCCCTTACTGGGCTCAGCACTGTCCGCACAGCATCTGCCGAGCTCTCCACCAGTGCCCTTGATGAGCCCCTTCTGGTATGGCCTCTTTGTTTATCTGTTTCCCAGTTTACATGAGAAATCTGAAGGATGATGTGGTAACAGTGTCAATCCAAGACAGTGTCCTGGGAGGAAGAACACAGCCAGGGTGTTGATGACTGTGTTTCTTCAGGGCCTGTGCTGTAGATTGGTCAGTGCCTCAGCAAATATCCAACAGCTTTGAGTTTGCTCTTATCTGTGAGCTTAGAGCAGTTTTAAAATCTGTGAGGTTTCATCATGGTCATGGAGCCAGAGCAGCACAAGCTAATGTGTGAATGTTGCAAAACATAGTTTGTCAAAATTTGGAAACCAGAGATAAAAGATGTTCTTCTCTGAAGATTATTAGAGTACTTTGTGGTATAGCTGACTGTTTATTGTGGGAGAAAATTTGCAATTTTCTCTGAAAAGATGAAGGTATTTACTTGTTTGGCATCAATGGTATATGTGCCGATGTATTGTCACAGTCACACTGATTGACAAATGTCATGAGAAAAACAGCACGTAGTACTTTAAATATTCCCATAAATATCTGTGGATATGACTTAAATATTTTCTTTAAGAAAGTTAAATTTTGATTTTCCAGACACTCAAAGCAAAGCAAAAATTGTGATAATTATGTGCAACGTTTAAAATAAGAACTTTTTTTTCTGAAATAAGCTAATGGTGTGAGCTTAGAAATCCTACGTTTACTTGCTCTGACAGTAGATATTACAAAAAAACATTTTATAATCTAATTAGTGTATCAATTAAAGAGAAAAAATAAAAATTATGAAACATTTAGGTTAAATATAATCCATGGAGTGGAGAGGGGTAATGCATTTTGAAACCATCTCTACAAAGGTCATATTAATTAATTTATTGTTTGGAAACTATTTTATTGTGATCTTTATATCACTTAAATTTTGTTATAGCATAAACTAGATTATCTAAGTCAAATGAATGCTTATTTCGATAAATAGGAAAAGTCCATACTCTGTTACTATGACTTTTTTGGGAGGAGTTTCTTGTATTTTCATGAAGTGAACCTGTTAGGGTAAGGCAGGCAGTAAATCCCATCAGTAGCTAGTAGAATATATTATATTCTGGTGACTCTTCAGAATACATGTGTGTGATTATATATTATTCTAGAAAGTTGTATTAGAATTAGTGATACTCTTACTGAAAGGTGCTTAAGTCAAATTCTATTTACTTTTTCAAATAATTCTCATATTATCTTTCCAACTCTGAAGTTTCTTGATTTCATTTGAATTTTTGTAAGTATTGATTTTATAAGTTAGTGGTTATTCTTGCTTCAGGATAGACACTTTTAAACAAGTTTAAGAAACAGAATTGTAAATCAGTTTGTATTGTTTTGAGTTTTACCAGGAAAAGATTTTTAAAAATTAGTTAACATTTCATAAGGTTAAACTCTAAAGTTATTCGTCATTAGAATAGACTAGAATTTGGATAATTAATGCTGAATGTTTTTCTTTTAAAGCTATCTCAGTTTTTAATAATATATACATATATGCACATATATATGTGTATATATACATCCAAAGATCATATATATATCATTTAGAGTTTATAAATATGAATTAAATTATTATATGCTTGCATATGTATAATTTATATACAAATTTAATTTAGATTACCAAAGTCTTTAAGCAGGTTTTTGTGTTTTTCACCCAGATCATTTAATTGCTTTAATTGCTTTATTTAATCAAATTACTTAATTATTTAATTGTTCAAATTACTTGATTATAAACTATATTGTACACCAGGTGTCAAATTCATTAGTGATTTATTACTGAATGAAAATTTTATCATAAATGCTTAAAAATATGTTTGAAAAATGCATTTTAAAAATGAGATTTTCAACTATATTTGCCAAGAATGCTTATAAAAGTTTGATCTAATAAGATATTTATGAGGTGGGAAAATTTGGGGCCACAAGATACTTTGAAAAGTATTACATAAACTTTCATAACCTTGTGTAAAATGCTTTTCAGGTAATCTTTAAATGAAAAATGCCTGTGGGAATAGTGTGTGTGACATACCGGCTCTCAAATGTGTGTTTTACATCATCATAGCCCTTTGTGTCCCTGACGGGTGCCTGTGTGTCTCTCTTTGCTTACTCGGAGTACAGCAAATATGTCTCTTTTCATCTCTGGACAAAACACCTAAGACCAGTAACTATAGTTTAAAAGTTATAGTGAATGCCTGCTGCTGCTGCTGCTGCTGCTGCTAAGTCGCTTCAGTCGTGTCCGACTCTGTGCGACCCCATAGACAGCAGCCCACCAGGCTCCCCCGTCCCTGGGATTCTCCAGGGAAGAACACTGGAGTGGGTTGCCATTTCCTCCTCCAGTGCATGAAAGTGAAAAGTGA
>NW_011494753.1:15024183-15027002 GCF_000754665.1 Bison bison bison | reverse complement strand
ATTCTCCAGGGAAGAACACTGGAGTGGGTTGCCATTTCCTCCTCCAGTGCATGAAAGTGAAAAGTGAAAGTGAACTCGCTCAGTCGTGCCCGACTCTTAGCAACCCCATGGACTGCAGCCCACCAGACTCCTCCGTCCATGGGATTTTCCAGGCAAGAGTACTGGAGTGGGGTGCCATTGCCTTCTCTGTGAATGCCTAGACAAAGATAATATTATGGTAATGATTTAGAATATTTTAGTCCCATATACAGTAAAGAATATTTCCCACTTCTGAAAAGAGTAACGGCCTGTATAAAGGTGGCGTCGCTAACTAATGCCACTAGACCACCCGTGCTGCATGTCTGCCGTCAGTATGGATTTTGTCCCAAATGTAAGAAAATGACTTTCTCTTCCACAATAGATTCCTTGTTTTTACCTTAAAAATCATCACTTCACATACAAATTAAAATATTGCTAATCCTATTAATTTACCCATTTCTGGCAATTATGTTGAACTTGGATTTCTATAGTGCTGCTAAAATAGAAAGAAAAGTATAACAATATAGATCTTCAGTTCAGTTCAGTCGCTCAGTTGTGTCCGACTCTTTGCGACCCCATGAATCACAGCACGCCAGGCCTCCCTGTCCATCACCAACTCCCGGAGTTCACTCAGACTCACATCCATCAAGTCAGTGATGCCATCCAGCCATCTCATCCTCTGTCGTCCCCTTCTCCTCCTGCCCCCAATCCCTCCCAGAATCAGGGTCTTTTCCAATGAGTCAACTCTTCGCATGAGGTGGCCAAAGTACTGGAGTTTCAGCTTTAGCATCCTTCCTTCCAAAGAAATCCCAGGGCTGATCTCCTTCAGAATGGACTGGTTGGATCTCCTTGCAGTCCAAGGAACTCTCAAGAGTCTTCTCCAACACCACAGTTCAAAAGCATCAATTCTTTGGTGCTCAGCCTTCTTCACAGTCCAACTCTCACATCCATACATGACCACAGGTCTGAGTTCTTGGAGATGTTTGTTGGTGTGGGTCCAGCTAGAGTCCGTGACTTATTCACCCTTGCTCGGAAGAACGCCCCTTGCATCCTCTTCATCGATGAAATAGATGCGGTGGGAAGGAAGAGAGGGAGGGGCAACTTCGGCGGGCAGAGTGAGCAGGAGAACACGCTCAACCAGCTGCTTGTGGAGATGGATGGATTCAACACAACCACCAATGTGGTCATCTTCGCGGGCACCAACCGACCGGATATCGTAGACCCAGCTCTGGTGAGGCCGGCCCGCTTTGACAGGCAGATCTTCTTTGTTTCTCAAGGACCGCTGGACATTAAGGTGAAGAGCTTCTATTTTCAAAGTTCACCCCCAACCTCTGAAGCTGGATAGCGCCCTGGAAAAGGAGAAGCTGGCGAGGAAATCGCATCATTGACCCCGGGGTTTTCAGGAGCCGATGTTGCCAACGTGTGCAACGGAGCTTCTTTGATCGCCGTGAGACACATTTCAGATTCCATAAACCAGAAACACTTCGAACAAGCAATTGAACGAGTGATTGGCAGCTTAGAGAAGAAAACGCAGGTCCTACAGCCCGAGGAGAAGAAGACAGTGGCATACCACGAGGCAGGCCACGCAGTTGCCGATTGGTACCTGGAGCATGCAGACCCCCTCTTGAAGGTGTCCATCATCCCATGAGGCAAAGGGCTGGGCTATGCTCAGTACCTGCCCCGGGAGCAGTACCTCTTCACCCGGCAGCAGCTCCTAGACCGCATGTGCATGACCCTGGGCGGCCGCGTGGCCGAGGAGATCTTCTTTGGCAGGATCACTACCAGCGCCCAGGACGACTTTGCGCAAAGGGACCCAGAGTGCCTACTCCCAGATTGTTCAGTTTGGCATGAACGAGAAGGTCGGGCAGATGTCCTTTGACCTCCCACGTCAGGGGGATGTGGTGTTGGAGAAGCCTTACAGCGAGGCTACTGCCAGACTCATAGATGATGAAGTACGAATCCTTATCAACGATGCTTACAAGAGGACAGTAGCCCTCCTCACAGAGAAGAAAGCTGATGTGGAGAAGGTTGCTCTGCTGTTGTTAGAAAAAGAAGTGTTAGACAAGAACCACATGGTGGAACTTCTGGGCCCCAGGCCATTTGCGGAGAAGTCTATATACGAGGAGTTTGTGGAAGGCACCGGCAGCTTGGACGAGGACACCTCACTCCCCGAGGGCCTGAAGGACTGAAACAGGGAGCGTGAGGGCTCGGAGGAGCCCGCGGGAGAGAAGGTGACCAGCCTGGTCCAGGGCGCCGGCCCTGCATAGCTCCTGGTGCTGCACCCTCAGAGCCGCCCCAAGGGCACGGCGGGAAGGGGTGCTTCGTCCTTGGCCTTGGAGGTCACAGGGGCGGGAGTGCGTCCCCAGCCTCCAGTCTCCTGTGCCCTCACATGGGGGTGTGCTCACCATCACCCGCCCGTCACTCCCACCTCCCTCAGAGTCTCCCTCTGTGATGGGCTATGAAATTAAAGAGTATTTCTATTTGATTTAATATTTTAAAGTAGGAACCCAAGCTACATGCTGCTGTTCTGTGATGGAGTGGTTTTCTAGGAGAGCTGTGTAACATATTTAAAAATAAGAATGTACTGTGTAAATACGGCTTCCTTATGTCACAAATAAAGTGTAAATGCTGCGTTTTTCCTTCTGAAAAAAAAAAAAGGAAAAACCATAGCCTTGACTAGACGGACCTTTGTTGGCAAAGTAATGTCTTCTGCTTTTTAATATGCTGTCTAGGTTGTTCATAACTTTCCTTCCAAGGAGCAAGCATCTTTTAATTTATGGCTGCAGTCACCATCTGCAGTG
>NW_011494753.1:15023462-15024083 GCF_000754665.1 Bison bison bison | reverse complement strand
AAAGCATCAATTCTTTGGTGCTCAGCCTTCTTCACAGTCCAACTCTCACATCCATACATGACCACAGGTCTGAGTTCTTGGAGATGTTTGTTGGTGTGGGTCCAGCTAGAGTCCGTGACTTATTCACCCTTGCTCGGAAGAACGCCCCTTGCATCCTCTTCATCGATGAAATAGATGCGGTGGGAAGGAAGAGAGGCAGGGGCAACTTCGGCGGGCAGAGTGAGCAGGAGAACACGCTCAACCAGCTGCTTGTGGAGATGGACGGTGAGTGCTCCATCACCTGTGTCTATCCTGTACTTTCCATTTGTTCTTCCTGTGTCTAAAATGAGAGTCCTGTGCTGGTAATTTGTCTTCAAGTAGTTGATCATTAAATCTTTAGGTGTTAGGTATGATGTTAAGGGCAAAATGAATATAGGAAAAATCATTTAAACTTGTGATTTAAAAAACCACTAGATAATGGGAAAAAAGCAGTGGTGTATCTGGTGCTCATACATTCTTGACAGGGACACGTTATCTTTCTCCTCACAGCATGTAACAGCAATGATGCCTTTGTCTGTCTCCAGGATTTAACACAACAACCAATGTGGTCATCTTGGCGGGCACCAACCGACCGGATATCCT
>NW_011494753.1:15022877-15023362 GCF_000754665.1 Bison bison bison | reverse complement strand
AGGGTGGTATCATCTGCATATCTCAGGTTATTGATATTTCTCCCGGCAATCTTGATTCCAGCTTGCGCTTCTTCCAGCCCAGCGTTTCTCATGATGTACTCTGCATATAAGTGAAATAAGCAGGGTGACAATATACAGCCTTGACGTACTCCTTTTCCTATTTGGAACCAGTCTGTTGTTCCATGTCCAGTTCTAACTGTTGCTTCCTGACCTGCATACAGATTTCTCAAGAGGCAGGTCAGGTGGTCTGGTATTCCCATCTCTCTGAGAATTTTCCATAGTTTATTGTGATCCACACAGTCAAAGGCTTTGGCATAGTCAATAAAGCAGAAATAGATGTTTTTCTGGAACTCTCTTGCTTTTTCCATGATCCAGCGGATGTTGGCAATTTGATCTCTGGTTCCTCTGCCTTTTCTAAAACCAGCTTGAACATCAGGAAGTTCACGGTTCACGTATTGCTGAAGCCTGGCTTGGAGAATTTTTGA
>NW_011494753.1:14988775-15022754 GCF_000754665.1 Bison bison bison | reverse complement strand
CTTCTGCTTCTGTTAGGTCCATACCGTTTCTGTCCTTTATCGAGCCCACCTTTTCATGAAATGTTCCCTTGGTATCTCTAATCTTCTTGAAGAGATCTCTAGTCTTTCCCATTCTGTTGTTTTCCTCTATTTCTTTGCATTGATTGCTGAGGAAGGCTTTCTTATCTCTTCTTGCTATTCTTTGGAACTCTGCATTCAGATGCTTGTATCTTTCCTTTTCTCCTTTGCTTTTCGCTTCTCTTCTTTTCACAGCTATTTGTAAGGCCTCCCCAGACAGCCATTTTACTTTTTTGTATTTCTTTTCCATGGGGATGGTCTTAATCCCTGTCTCCTGTACAATGTCACAAACCTCCGTCCATAGTTCATCAGGCACTCTTATCTATCAGATCTAGGCCCTTAAATCTATTTCTCACTTCCACTGTATAATCATAAGGGATTTGATTTAGGTCATACCCAAATGGTCTAGTGGTTTTCCCTACTTTCTTCAATTTAAGTCTGAATCTGGCAATAAGGAGTTCATGATCTGAGCCACAGTCAGCTCCCGGTCTTGTTTTTGTTGACTGTATAGAGCTTCTCCATCTTTGGTTGCAAAGAACATAATCAGTCTGATTTCGGTGTTGACTATCTGGTGATGTCCATGTGTAGAGTCTTCTCTTGTGTTGTTGGAAGAGGGTGTTTGCTATGACCAGTGCATTTTCTTGGCAAAACTCTATTAGTCTTTGCCCTGCTTCATTCTGTATTCCAAGGCCAAATTTGCCTGATACTCCAGGTGTTGCTTGACTTCCTATTTTTGCATTCCAGTCCCCTATAATGAAAAGGACATCTTTTTTGGGTGTTAGTTCTAAAAGGTCTTGTAGGTCTTCATAGAACTGTTCAACTTCAGCTTCTTCAGCGTTGTCATCAACTTTGACAGTAAACTGTATCCATTATTCTAGCTATGATGTAGTCCATTTTTAAGAAAATCCAAAATGTAGATAATTAATGGCTTAATATCTCTGCAAGAGTGTATATCTTTTTGTACATCATCACTTGTGTTAGAAGGAAACAAGAAAAACTCAGTAGGTACTTAAGAGGGCACACTAATATGTTTTTCATTATGTATAAGTAAACTTATTAAGACTAAATCAGTTTTATAAACTTTTAGACAGTTGCAGAAGGGAAGTCAAGATTCAGTCAGTTCAGTCGCTCAGTCATGTCCGACTCTTTGCAACCCCATGGACTACAGCAGGCCAGGCTTCCCTGTCCATCACCAACTCCTGGAGCCTACTCAAACTCATGTGCATTGCGTTGGTGATGCCATCCAACCACCTGTCCTCTGTTGTCCCCTTTTCCTCCTGCCTTCAATCTTTCCCAGCATCAGGGTCTTTTCAGATGAGTCAGCTCTTCGCATCAGGTGACCAAAGTATTGGAATTTCAGCTTGAGTATCAGTACTTCCAATGAATATTCAGGACTGATTTCCTATAGGAAGGACTGGTTGGATCTCCTTGCAGTCCAAGGGATTCTCAAGAGTCTTCTCCAGCACCACTGTTCAAAAGCGTCAGTTCTTCGGTACTCAGCTTTCTTCACAGTCCAACTCTCACATCCATACATAAGCACAGGAAAAACCATAGCCTGGACTAGACGGACCTTTGTTGACAAACTAATGTGCTTTTTAATATGCTGTCTAGGTCGGTCATAGCTTTTCTTCCAAGGAGCAAAAGTCTTTGAATTTTATGGCTCAGTCACCATCTGCAGTGATTTTGGAGCCTCCCAAAATAGTCTCTCACAGTTTCTATTGTTTCCCCATGTATTTGCCATGAAGTGATGGGACCGGATCTTAGTTTTCTGCATGTTGAGTTTTAAACCAACTTTTTCACTCTCCTCTTTCACTTTCATCAAGAGGCTCTTTAGTTCTTCTTTTCTTTCTACCATAAGGGTGGTGTCATTTGCCTATCTGAGGTTATTGATATTTTTCCTAGCAATCTTGACTCCAGCTTAAATGATCCAATTAGTTTATTTGTGACTTACACATCATTTTTTAAAAAGTTACAGATGTTTGTGTGGTATTACGGAAAAGTTAAAGAAAGTCATTTATTTGAAATCATGTTACGCAAGGCTTAGACTTAGGCAAAAAGTTAATAATTTACTCCAGAAGTTTTGCTCCTAGCTATGAAAAAGCTTGTATCAATCAACTCTCCTATAAGGGACAATTATAAAAGCTCAATAAAGTATAACAGAACATAATAAAACAACATTTAAAGGTACCCAAGAACAACCAAGACTGTTAGGATTTGAGGGACCAATGCACCAGACAGCGCCCCCAAGCTAAGAAGTACCTGGCTCAGAATGTCAGTAGTGTGGAGTTTGAGAACCCCTGATGTAGAACAAAGCTGGAGAATTCCCAGACATACCAGCATTAAGTCATAGTTAAAACAATGTGGTGTTACACAAGATTAAGTATAAAGACAATGTGGTATTACACAGGAGCAGAAAAATATTAATAAACCAATGAACCAGAACAGGAGGAGTCCAGAAGCTATGTGCATGTACAGACCAACTAAGTTTTGACAATTATACCTCTGCTGTGAGAAAAAGATTTTTTCCAACAAGTATTTCTGTATATGTATGTGGGAAATATGAATCGTGACCTTACCTTATACCACATGAAAATAACTTCTAGGCAGATTAGAAGCTTCTAGGAAATAACATAGAAGAATATCTACAAGAATTTGAGTCATGAGAAACTTTTAAAAATAGGACTCAAACACAGACAAAGGGAAAAAACTGATAAACGCACCATTAAAAGTAACAAATTGTTTTCAGTGAAATATATCATTAAAAACGTGGAAAAGCAAATCATAAAAGAAGACATTTTCAATATATATAATACGTGTGTGTGTATATATATCTTATAAAAGACTCATATCCAAATGTATGAAGACCATCTGTGAAACTTCAAAAGACAGACAACCTTATTTAAGATATAAGCAAAGTACTTGAACAGTACTTTACAAAAGAAGACAGCTGATAAGCATTGAAAATATATTTTGCATCATTCGTTATCAAACAGTCTAAAGTTAATCTACAGTGAAATATCTCTACACCAGGGGTTCTCTGGTAGCTCAGCTGGTAAAGAATCTACCTGCAATGCAGGAGACACTGGTTTGATTCCTGAATTGGGAAGATCCCCTGGAGAAGGGATAGGCTACCCACTCCAGTATTCATGGGCTTCCCTGGTGGCTCAGATGGTAAAGAATCTGTAAAGAATCCGCCTGCAATGCGGGAGACCTGGGCTCAGTCCCTGGGTTGAAAAGATCCCCTGAAGGAGGGTACAGCAGCCCTCTCCAGTATTCTCGCCTGGAGAATCCCCATGAACAGAGGAACCTGGCGGTGTACAATCCAAGGGATTGCAAAGAGTCAGACACAACTGACTAAGCACAGCACGGAGTACCTAACATTGGGAGAAAACAACTGATAGTAACAAGCATTGTTGAAGATATTGAACAACTGGAACTCACATACACTACTAATGGAGATATAATTTCGTTTAACAACTTTGGCATTCTGGTTGGCAATAAAGCTGAATATATACATATCATGTGACTCAGCAGTTTTACTCCCAGGTATGTATTTACCGGAAATGTGTATAGACATACATGGAAAGATATATGCAAGCATTTAAAAATCTTTTTAGACTTCACTTTTTAAAGCAGCTTTAGGTTCATGGCAAAATCAAAAGGAAGGCATAAAGAGTTCCCATATACCCCCACGTTTTATCATAGCCCCCATACATGCAAAGCTCCCACACATTATCACCATCACTCAACAGAGTGGTACTTGTGCTAATACTGATGAACATACATTGATACATCATAATCACACAAAGTCCACGGTTTGCTTTAGTTCATTCATGGTGTTATACATTCTGTGGATCTGGACAAATGTATAATGACATTTACTCATCATCATGGTATCATATAGAATATTTTCACTGCCCTAAAAAGTCCTCTTAGCTCTATCTATTCTTCCTTCATCCCCTCCACCTAACCCCTACAATTAATGATTTTTTTTTTCACTGTCTTTGTGGTTTTGGCTTTTTTAAAACATCATATAGTTGAAATCATACAGTACGTACCCTTTCCACTTTGGCTTCTTTCACTTAGTAGGACATATTTAAGTATCTTCTGTGTCTTTTCATGTCTTGACAGCTCACTTAATTTTAATGTGGAATAAGTTATTATTCCATTGTTGTGCTGTCCAGAGTTGTCCCTATTTATCCATTCACCTAACAAAGGACATCTTGGTTGCTTCGACATGTTGGCAGTTATGAGTAAGGATACTATAAACATCGTGCGTAGGTTTTTGTGTAAACATAACTTTTCAGCTCTTCTAGGTAAGTATCACAGAGCGTATTTGCCGGATCATATGGTAAGTTTTATCAGAAACTGCCAGTCTTCTAGGTAGTTGCACCATTTTGCATTCCCACCAGCAATGAATGAGAATCCTATTGCTGTACATATTTGCCAGCATTTGGTGTCGTTGCTCTGGATTTCACATTCTGAGAGGTGTGTTGTAGTGGTTTCTTGTTGTTTTAACTGGCATTTTCTTGATGACATATTATAATATGAAACTTTTTTCATATGCTTACTTGCCATCTGTATATCTTCTTTGGTAAAGTGTTTATTAAGGTCTTTGGCCCAGTTTTAAATTGGGTTGTTTTCTTATTATAGAATTTTAAGAGTCCTTTGTATATTTTGGATAACAGTCTTTATTAGATGTGTTTTTTGCTAATATTGCACAAACGTTTTATTCTAGTCTGTGACTTGTCTTCTGATTCTCTTGACATTGTCTTCTGCAGAGCAGAAGTTTTTCATTTTAATGAAGTCGGGCTTATCTTTCATGTATTGTCTCTTTGGTTATGTATTTTAGAAGGCATCACCATATCCAGGGTTACCTAGGTTTTCTTTTATACTATCTTGCTGTCTTCTGTGATTTTTATAGTGTTGTGTTTTACATTTAGGTCTGTGATTCATGTAGAATTAAAATGACTTAAATTAATTCACTTCTCATATCCAAGTACTAACCAGGCCCAACCCTGCTTAGCTTGTGAGATCAGACAAGGCCGGACACAGTCCGGGTGGAATGGGCATAGACAAATTAATTCACTTCTTAATTTAAGTTAATTAATTTAATTATGTAATGTTTGTGTCTAAATTCGTTTGTTTATATGTGAGTCACCAGTACCATTTATTGAAGAGACCATCTTTTCTCCATTTTATTGCCTTTGATCCTTTGTCAAAGGTGAATTGACTGTATTTATGGGAACCTGTTTGGGGACTCACTATTCTGATTCATTGATCTACTTGTCATTCTTACACCACACTGTATTGATTATTATAACTTTATAGTAACTCTTGAAGTTGAATAGTATCGGTCCTTTAACTTTGTTGTTCTCTTCAGCATGGCATTGGCTATACTCCGTCTTTTGCCTCTCCAGATAAAATGTAGAATCACTTTCTTAATATCCATAAAATAATTTGCTGCAATTTTTATTGGGATTGCATTGAATTTATTGGTGAAGTTGAGAATAACTGAGGAATTGACAGTATTGAGTCTTCCTAAATGTGAATGTGGGATATCTCTATTATTTAGCTCTATGATGTCACTCATCAAAGTTTTGTATTTTTCCTCTTATAAATCTTATTCATATTTTTTACATGGATACCTAACGATTTCATCTTGTGGGGCAGGGGAGTGGTGTCAATGTGAATCCTACTGTTACAAGCATGTTTTTAGCATTTTTATTGATCAGAGCTAAAAGCTAGAAACACGTAAATAATGGTAGAGTCATACAATGGGATAGTAGTATATAGCAATACAGCAATAGAATTGAGGAACTCTTGATTCCTTCAGCACCATAAATGAATCTCACAAAATAATATTTGGGGAAAAAATGGACACAAAGGTTATATGGTTATGAATCCAGTGTCTGAAGTTCTGATCAATAAAGACTAAAAGGGATCAGGAGAGAACCATTCTGGATGCTGGAAATATTCTGTGTCTTGATCTGCGGAGAGGTTCATGCTTTTATGTTCATTGAGAGGTACACCTAGAATTTTCTGTACTTTATGCCATAAAAATTGTACCTCAGTAAAGATATTTTTAAATGACAATAGTGAGTACGTATCCTAATAGAAAGTTACAAAGTCACTACGATTCTTCATCCCAACTCATGTGAGAAAAGAATGAAATGTTGTATCAGAATAATTAATAATTAAATTTAACTCTGAGACTCCTGTCAATCAAGTTAAAGTTATAGAAATTGCATTGTTCAGTCACAAAAATCATAAATTCTCTGAGTGGTAAATGAAAGTAATATGCCACAACATCCTAATATATATAGTATTCATTTACATAGTAAACATTTTCTATAGTAGTCTTCACCACAGATATAAAACTGTTATTCATATGATCTGCCTTCGAGGAGGAAACAAAAATAAAAACAAAGCTCTAGTAAAATATTCCAACCACCTTCAGAAAGAACAGGTGGTTCTCTTTTTCTTGGTGACCTATGGACATTTCTGGTGATTCTAATTTGATAGCGAGGGAGAAATACAGAGGTGTGTGATTCCCCAAATTTTTTTCTTTAAGATAATGGTGCTATAAAATACTATCCAAAAACTCATTCTCCTAGGCAGATAAGATTAGGAAATGCTTTTTTGTCCATCCAAGTACTGGCATTCACAGTATTCATTGAGTATAGTTATGGTTCACAGAAGTCCTACAATAATGAAATCAGTGCTCCTAAACTTACTCAAATATGGAATCCCCTTTTCTCACAAACCCCGGAAATACCTAATGGGAAAAAATACTCTTTTAGACATGGCAACTTAAAGGAGTAAGTCAATGCATGTTGCCTAGTCCATCTTCAAGTACCGAGCACTGAACCAGCAGTAAGCTAGAGTTGAATTCTGATGATAGCCCAGCATAAAGACATTCAGAGCTACACTGGAAGAAAATCCTGTGCTTTGGATATGAAATATGTTGATGACAAGGATCATATCTTATTTTAGAAATTGAGGAAATTTGATTGGCTTCTCTCAAAGAGAAAGTTTTGCCTCTGTGTAAAAATGTTCCATAAAAGTACATTGAAACAGTTATATAATTTCTCCTCCAAAATCATGTTTGCTGCTGCTGTGTCACTTCATTCATGTCCAACTCTGTGCGACCCCATAGAGGGCAGCCCACCAGGCTCCCCCGTCCCTGGGATTCTCCAGGCAAGAACACTGGAGTGGGTTGCCATTTCCTTCTCCAATGCATGAAAGTGAAAAGTGAAAGTGAAGTCGCTCAGTCGTGTCTGACTCTTAGCGACCCCATGGACTGCAGCCTACCAGGCTCCTCCATCCATGGGATTTTCCAGGCAAGAGTACTGGAGTAGGGTGCCATTGCCTTCTCCGAAAATCATGTTTGGATCTGGCCAAATGAGCCGTTGTTGTCCCTGAGTTGTGCTCATGCTTCATGTTAATCCAGTAATCTAACACAGGTATTACTGAGTAACAGTTAATCTTAGCAGAACCTCAGTGTGAATATACATCACTTTCCAAAGTCTCTGACAAAATGGTTTAGCAGTAGATTGCTTAGAATACTTAGGGATTGAGAGAAGAAATACTGGGATTTTTCTCAAAGTGTAATGATTTATTCCATACCAGAAATATTACTGATTTCAAAACACAGTCATGCATTTTTTGTTTAAGAAAGTCAACTATTTTTAGTTTAGCTTTGATTTCTAGTTATCAAATAGAGGTGACCCCCAAAGCTTGAGGAAACAGAGATTAAAAAAAGTTTATTCAGCATAAATTATCAGATACTTGTTTACTTAACTAAAATGTTTTTTTCATGGATATTCCTCCTCTTAAAATTTTTTTAATAACCTTTCAACTTTTGAAAGTATATTTCAAAGTATATTTCAAGTATATTTCAAACTTGGATGAAATCAGACAGGAAGGCAATGCTATGCATCAAGGACTCTAAAATGAGCAAAGAATACACCACAGACATATTTCTCTCACTAAAACTCTAAGCCTATATTGGACTTCCCAGGTTTGTACAGCACTGACTGATACTGATTATTCATCAGCTTATTCCTGCCTGAAGGCAGATAACAACTGTGTCACGTTTGATTACTTGGATGACCTTTTCCTTTCTTTTCCCATTGAGAGGATGAATTACGGTGAAGAAGATCTCATCTTTCACTTAAAGGTCAAAATGCTTCGTTCTGTCTCTGATTCATTTTCAACAAGGTGAATGAACTGTCTCTCATCACTGACACTGATATGTAGATATTTTTTTCACCTCTACCAGCGCAGAACTATAAACTCTGTTTTTGCCATCTTACAGTCTCCACTCCCATTTAAATATTAAAAAGTAATTTCTAACCCAGATGTTTCTGTTCCACAAAGACTGATGAGTATCACATTTTGCCTTTTGTTGAAAACAGATCTATTATTTGCTAATAATATTGTTGAGCAACATGCATTGCTTTATTCTAATAACATGGTTCTCTTATCTTTTTCCTTCCTTTATTCTGCACCGTTGTCTGCTTTTTGCTTTTTACAACTTCATGTTTCAGTCTCCTGTGAGTCCTGGCTTTGAGGTAGGTACTATCTCTACTTAGAAATGTGCTTCACTATCTTTTTGTAAACCAGCATTATAATACTAAATTAATATCAGACAGTTATCTGTTTTGATTCTGTGATACTCAGGTCGGAATTTTAGCTCAGAATCCAACCTGTTGAACTGCAGAAAGCCCACGGGTGGTGTTGGTGGTTGTTTTCTTTTCCTGATGTTATTGTTCAAATTTTCCCAGTCTTCGGTAAGACAAAGAGCAATGCAGGCTTTAGACCAATAGATGATTCGTTTGATTAAATTTTGCCCTTAGATTCCTTGATTCCATAACATTGTTGTCTTTTCTACGAAACTGAGCAGACCAGCTGAGAAGAGTATAGAACACAAAAGAGAACCGAACACTGGTAGCGCATTTACTGAAATGCACATATTAGAGCTATGTGCTGGTGCCGGGGCCACAGAACCATGCCAAGTGAGGTCATGGTCCTGATAACCACCAGTTTTGGTTGGCACAGTAAGGCACAGAGCAGCCACTGTCTGAAAATGACTATAATTTTTTAGGAAAGGAGCTTTTTCTTAATGTATCATCACAGTCTATTTAATTTATAGTCTAATCACAGTCTATTTAAAAAGGATGGTATGCAACTGTATGTATTAACGTCTCAATCCAAGAAGAAATTATATATGGAAAAGAAGCTCAGTTTCTTTCACAAAGGTTTTAAGAAATACCCCCTCAAAAATTGACTTTTTATCCATCTTAGGCAATTAACGACCTAAACACTGGGGAGAAGTCAAGTGTTAAAGCAGGATACACAGCAGTGCTCTTATTGTGATAACTTGTTTTGACCAGTTGACTTGTTAATGTTTCATTTTTCTTTTCTGTACTTCTGGTGAATTGAGGGTTGACATATTATTATTTTCCTTCATGAGACTATAAATGTCAAATACCGTTATCAGTGTCCATTCTAAAATGGTCTTGTTAAGGTAACTCTAACAAAGGACGCTAATGAAAACACAACCAGAACATGTTCTGGGTTAAATAAAATTGAGAAGTCAAGATACCTTGATTCATAAGATGTAAAATGAAGAGATCTTCTTCAATAATAGTAAATTCCCATGTTTGAAAAATCAACCTAGTTCAAAATGTGCCCTACTTAGAAAAGTCCAGAGTAAATGCTAGGTCAATGATATTCTTATAAATTTAAATTTTGTAATTTACAGTGCCTTCCAGACATAATTTTAAATGTGGAGTAGTATTTTTCCCTTCAAATTATCCTTTGGGAATAAAGCCAAACAAGGATAGGAAGCATTTTCCACTTCACCCTCCTGCACTAAACTCAGAGCAGATTGTGTAAAAGAAGACTGAAGAGTAGTTGGCTTTTCTATGCAAGTTGTATAGCTTACAGGCAACTAGGCCTTCATGGATTAGCTCCCGAGGGAAACAAAATGCAAACAAAAAGTTTTTGTAGAAGCTTCTGGTATTATATTGCAATGATGCATATTAATTAATCTCTATCGATTAGATTGGTTCCTCTTTAAAAAACAATACTGAAATAGGTGTTCTTGTCTGTATTTTTTGCACATTTGTAAACTTATTACAGATTTAATTATAGGTTTATCAGTAAGTATTTGTTGAATGACTCCAGAAGGTTATATCCTTAGAATCCAAGTAGGCTAAAGAATATATGCATTTTGTGGCCAACTAGTTCTTCAAAACGTTGTAAAAGTTTAAATTTATAACTTCACTGACTACAGTGTATGAGAGTCTGTTTCCTCATACTCTTCCCAACAGTCAATTTTATCAGTATTTTTAAATTATCCAATTATCCACTAATTGGATAGGTAAAATAATTTCTATTAATAAATATCATTTCTTTACTAGAGAAGAGAAACAGCTTTTCGTATATTTATTGGCCATTTGTATTTTACCCATGGTGAATTCCCTGTCTCTTTCTCTATTGAGTTGCTTGTTGGTTGTTGTTTAGAATACGTACTGTTCTGTCTGTTAATCAATGGTGGAAGTATATCTTCAATTTTACATGTGTTTTTGATGGCTTTTCCCCATACTGATATTTTAAAACAGAGAAAACATATTTTCACTCCTTATCTAACTGTAAGTGGAGTACTATTGAAAATAAATAATTGTAGGCAGATTAAATATTATATTCTTTTCAAATGATTCAGAAGAATAGTTTTCTCTTTACATGAGTGAGCTGAAGTCAAGTTAGAAAACGGAACAGAATTTAAAGCACGGGTGTCCTTTGTAATCACAGGATACAGTCATGGCTTGATTGTTTGTTTTAAAGTTAGGTAGGCCTTATGGAATTTTTTAAAAATTTAAGAACTTTGCTGAAGTTATTTTAAATGTTTTAAAATGTCTTTAAGGAAACATTTACTATTACAGCTTTGAAGTTAAGAGGCTCTAGAATTGTGTATGTGTGTGTGAAATTAAATGCTTTTAGACAAGTCTTTTTGGTAATTCTTAACATTCAGACTGCACAGATATTGTTAGAATATAAATTGCTTATTTAAGAAGCTTTTCCTGTGTCTGTTTACATTTCACTTTTTTTATAAAATTTGGAAAATATTAAGTTTAACTTTTTATGAGAGGGTACATATTTTCTAAATAATAATTTGCTGTAAACTGCTATTATTTTTTTATAAAGTTTACTGACTCCCATTTAATTAAGACAAGAATTGTACCAAGGAACTCTTTGCTGCATACTTCCTAAAAACTCTCCCCACAAAATGACTCATTCAGTTACTGTTTCTGTTCATTAATAAATTAAAAAAAAAAAAAGCATACCAGTATTACATTATCTACCTGTAATTGGATATGATCCTGATATGCCTTATAATAGTCAAGATAGATTCCTTTCAAATGAGCAAATAATGGGGGGAAAGTTATTTCTAATCCTGAATGTAACTATGGTGAAATTTCTGGCCAAATATTTTCCAGGATAGTTTCCAAAGTAGCAAAAGTCTATCTAGAGGTAGAGACTTTACTTGTTACGCTTGTATTCTGGAGTTCCAGGAATCCTGGTGATTAATCTGAATGAATAAGTCGTTTTTCCATTTCAATATGTGCCATGACGTCCACATTAGTACATTAGCCAGATATTTCGAGATTTCTTTTGATGATTGTGTAAACTAGTTCTCCAGTGTATACTTCCAGTGAGGAAAAGACATCCAGGAATTCTTCAAGCAGCCCTTCTCCTGAGAGTCAGAAGAGTATGTGTAGTGATAGGTTTGTCAGGAAGGAGCTGGTCAGTAAAATTAAGAGTGTGAGGCCTACTTTGCTGTGCTGTTAATCAGCTGTTGCCTGGTTTCATCCAATGTGTCTAGCTTATCATACGCATTATTATTTCGTACTCTACACATAGACTTCCAGCTGTGTAATTCTGAATGTGAACACAGCTGGAGAGTCCTTCATGAACTCCGCTGAGGAGGGGACATCATATGCCCCTTGTCCACATGTACCGGCTGATCTTTTACACAAATGAATCTTTAGTGAAGACTCGTGCAGTCATATTGCAAAGATACTTTGGCCTCTTTAATGCTCCTCCACAGCCGTGCCTTAAGACCCAAAGCATTGTTCTCTGCTTTAAGATACACCCACCTTGTTCCCAGGGACAAGCGTTTGCTCAGTGGCTGGCTGTGCCCGTCTAGTGTCACATCCAGCCTGCCATAGTCATCGTTGTGACCACAGCGCTCCTAGAGGAGTACTATGAAAGAGGGTTGCTCGTTTTTACTTAGAGAGTTTCTGTATCCTCATAAATGTTCTGACCCAGGAAAAAAATAAAGGTTTGTATAGAAGAAATGAGGAGTGAAGAGAGTGGATGATTGAAATTGGTACTATAAATTAAACTTCTAGAAACTTTAGAAATAATTCAGTTTCTAAAATGTTTTATCAGTGTGTTCACAAATATTTAGATACATCATTTTATTTGATCCACAAGACCTGGTTCTAACCATTAGATTGGTTCTGTCCGGTGAGATGAAGTCATCACTCCCTTCTCAAGAAGAGTAATAAGCATATTGCAATTTTGGTAATAAATATAGTGAGATACAAGATGCAACAGAGTCCAGAAGTTATGAACAAATGGACTTTTCACCAAATAGCCCAGTTTTTGGAAGTGTCTGTTTCTCTGTAGCTGTGTACACTGACATAATTTCACTGAGTTAATTCTTTCCTGTACTTTTAAAAGTCAGCAGCTTCTTTTTTTTCTTCTTCTTCTTTTGGTAGGTAAAGAAAAAAGTCTCATACTTTTCTTTCTCTGTTTTAAGTTGCATTAAAATCTACTCTTTGATTCTTGCAAAAGCACATGTGCACGTACATATACACACATGCTATATATTCATCATTGATTGTTACAGGCTAAGATTCTATAAACTACTGTGGAGTTATCCTTGTGGGCCATTTTTGAAGGGAGAGGCAAATTTGCAGCTTTGCACTGTTTACGTCATGCTTTTTCCAGCTTCTCCTTGGTGTGTCCAAGGCAGTAATCGATAGGAAAGCATCTTTCCAGATTGTTTCATTCAGCTTTCCCATGAACTCATAAGCTGAGGCCAGGCCCACTGTCAATTCAATCAGGGTCAAATACCCTTCTCTAGGGTATCTTTTCTACCCAGGGATTGAACCCGAGTCTCCTGCACTTCCCTGGTGGCTCCGATGGTAAAAGCATTTGCTTGCAATGCAATGCAATGCGGGAGACCTGGGTTCGATCCCTGGGTGGGGAAGATCCCCTGGAGAAGAAAATGACAACCCACTCCAGTATTCTTGCCTGGAAAATTCCATGGATGGAGGAGCCTCGTAGGCTACAGTCCATGGGGTCGAAAAGAATTAAACACGACTGAGCGACTTCACTTTCACTTTCTCCTGCATTGCAGGCAGATTCTTGACATTCTGAGCCACCACGGAAGCCCACTATGAGAATATGTATCCCTAAAATCGCTATTCTTGGATTTTCCACATGATCTGCTTACCTTCCAGTTCACATTCTATATGTAGATGAAATCTGACAGTCAAAGCCCTCCACTTGTTGACATGCAAAGTTATTTTCTTCCGCCGTGGAAATGCTCCATTTTTATTTTGTGAATGTATAGCATGTGACATTAAGGTTACACTGCCCTCAAGTTTATCCTTATGGAGAGGTGGTCTTATGTTTCCCCTTTACTCCAAGAACCCACAGATTTACAGGCTGTAAGTAACTGACATTTTGGAAGAACAGTGCATGCAATTTGTAACAACTCTCCAACAGGTCTAGTGCTTTCCCTGGAAAGGGTGGATTGCTTAAGAAAATAGTTAGATTCCTTTATCCTTCATTTCTGTTTACTTAAAAAGAGTGAGGCAATATAAAAGTTAATGTAACTTCCAAGACTGCTTTAGCACTCAGCAAATCCAGATCACCTTGTATTTTTAAGAGATTATATATTTTATTAGTGTGAAAGCTTTCACAAATTGCTTCAAACATTAAAAGTGGATTCTCTACTGTGAAACAGCATCCATCACCTCTGAGCAGGGGGTACACTTTTTTTCTGCCCTGTAGCAGTCCTTTTCAATGTTTTGAAAAGGTGTTGATTAGATTTTATTTATGCTGTATATTTAGGGTATCCAACTGAGTAGCCAAACTCATTTATCTGCACACTTGGCAGGTAGTTCCAGGCCTGTAGAGTCAAAATTGTAACAGAATAGCACCAAACAATTTAAAATTCACCAAACACCGTACCCTCCACTCAGGGAATTACAGGGCATCACACCAGAGTGTTCATATGTGAACTCCATTTTACAGGGGTGTTGAGACTTGCCTGTTGCCCAGGAACTGCTCTGGAAAATCCCAGATTCCCCATTTTTGAGATGAAATACTCATCTAAGTGTTGTGGAAAGACGTCAATCGTTTCTTTTCCCTTCATAAAATAGCCTGAGACTAAGCATTCACTGTCCTGTTTCACTAGTAGTGATGATGGGTGAGGTCAGATAATCATTTCCAAGTGGGATAAACAGGCTTCAGAGTATATAAAAGAAATCTCCAGTCAGTCCAAACACTGGGAGGACTGAATTGTCCTAAACAGAATTTTGGCTGCTAATACTAGTTAACATAGCCATTGCATGGCAAGATTCACTCCAGGGTCCATACCCAGTACTTCTTCCTCAGGAAACTCCTTTTCTGAATGACCCCTTCATCTCCACCACGGAAATGGTTTATTTTTTCTTTGCACCTGGATGCATATGGGCACTTATTCTGTGTGAGGCAGTTTTCCAGAAGTTGATGATACAGTGATGAACAAAATTGTCAAGTTCCCATTCTCATGGAACTTATATTCTACTGAAGGGAGATGGTTTTGTTTACCTAATAAACAGGTAAGTAAGACAAGTTGTAGGCTGCAGTAATTGCCCTGGATGAGAAAGTATGATGTGCCAGAGAGTAAAAGAGTGTGGAAGGAATGTGGGCAGGAAATGAGGTAGTCTGGAGGCCTTTTGGAGAAGGTGATATATGACCTGGAATCTGAAGAGTAAGGCAGAACCTAAAGAAGGAAAGGGCACAAGTCAATAACAACAGTTATGTTGTGTCCAGAATTCTGTTGGGTAGTAAGCTTATTGGGCACAGAGATTGTTACTGATTAATCTTTATATGTCCTATAGCATCTGACTTGAGCCTTTGGGTAGAATTTGTCCTAGGAAATACTTGTTAAATTAGGTAGATCCATCTTGATAGCAGTAGGGGCAAATTGTTATAAGGCACTAATCTGCCCAGTTCTTTGATAATCAGAAAGGCTAGGTCTTAACACTTCAGTAAAAAAAGGTTAATGTTTGCTTGGCTTGGTGTCACACAGTGGTGCTTGTATCTTTTAAGCGTAACAGCAGCTGGATAGGAAAGTAGGCAGGCAACTGAGGGATTCTTAAACAATAGAAGCTATATATTCTGCTAGCCATAATGTTCTGGAACACATGTTTGATGCTATCCTCTGAGCACAGGCAGACTGCTTGAAAATCTCTTCTGTGGTTTAAGGTTAAATGGTTCACAATATTTTCACGGTGCACTTGGCATGTAGAACGTACTACTGCTTTGTTATTCTCATTTCTGTGAACTCTTCTTTCGTGACTTAAATGAAGGGAAGAAAATATTTTCTATTTTTCTATTAGTATAAAATCAGGGGATATGAGAGCTGGGAGAGACTAAGAAAAGAGGAAGCAAGCCCGGAACAAGACTACCTGAGTTCATGGTTCTGCATTTTACAGGCTGTATGATCTTGGGCAGATGATGTAATCTTTCTATGGTTCAGTTTCCTTATCTTTAAAAAACCTGGTGATCATGAGATTGAAATGAGTTGAAATAAAGTGCCATGAAAGGAATCTGGTACATACAAAAGTTATAGAAAGTATTTTATGTCTTTATCTAATCCTGAGGTCTCAAACTCCTCCCCATGACCAGATTTATTCCCCAATTCTGTTGACTGAATGTTTCAGAATTGTTTTCAGAGTCGCTGATATTTAGAAATAGAGTTATTTCATAAAGTGCCTAGATTTTCTGCTGCTTTTGTAAAACTAAAAAAGCTGAAAACATAAGGCTTTTTCAGTCACATGGCAGCCATTAGAAGTATTTGAGCCACAGCCATCCCTTTTAAACTGAACCTGTCCTCTCCAGTTTTCCATAAGCTCCAACATTCTCTGTTGCATTCCTGCACCCATTAATATTAACAGCCTACAGGTGCATATTTGAGCTTTTTACCTGTCCTCTTTTTAGAGCAGAAGGGTTGTGATAGATATTGTATACATGTTGTATATGCTAAGTAGGGATGAGGAGCAGGCAGACAAGTACAGAGAACAGTTCCAGTGAAAAACATTGCTTAGTCAACTGTACTTTCTCAAAACTGAAATTCTGTAGAGCAAGTGTGTTGGTGTTACCAGTGCATGTAGTACTATGTCAGTGTTACAGTGCATGTAATCCTAATTTTTTTTTAAATGCTTGTATTAACAGTCTATATTTTGAACATCTCTATTGAAATGTCTCATCCATTATTTGCATACATTTATTTCTTGAAAACATTCATTATTGTTCAAGCATTGCTTATTACTTACATTGTACCAGGTTCTTCTTTCTACTAGCAGAAGACAAATGTGATTAAGACACTGTCCTTCCCTTAGGAGCTTACTGTGTAGTGAAAAGTGCAAATGTGAAAGTGTTACTCACTCAGTTGTGTCCGACTCTTTGCGACCCCGTGGACTGTAGCCCACCAGGCTCCTCTGTCCATGGAATTTTCCAGGCAAGAATACTAGAGTGGGTAGTCATTCCCTTCTCCAAGGGATCTTCCTGACCCTGTAGTTGAACCTGGGTCTCCTGCATTGCAGGTGAATTTATTACTGTCTGAGCCACCAGGGAAGCCCCATTGTGTTAATGATTAAGACCAAAAGGAGTCCTGAAAATGATAAATCCAGAAAGACACTTCAAAGTGTACACAAAAGTATTAACTTTTCCATTTCTCTTTAACTCAGTAGGAATTTATGTCACTCCAAATTCAGTTGCCAGTATGGGTCTATATTTTAATACTGGATAAAGTTTCATTTGAATGCTGTTTTTTATAAAGTGACTTTTATCTCTCAGGAAATCTTATTTTTAATTTTTATGTAAATGACAAGAAACCACAAGTAAAGGCAGTTTTCCCCCTCTGTTTTTTAGATTTATTAATAAAGAGAATTCATTTTGAACTGCGAAGTGGAATATACCTTGTTGGGAAATTGTTTCAGAGTCCTGTTGAATGTTTAAAGATGTGCTGGCAGTTGGAGTTTCCATAATGTAATCTAAGCAGTCATTTCCTGGGAGGGTTCCAAACTTGCTGAGTCATTATTTAATATACCAGGTTAAAAACCAGATTCTGTGTCTAGAAAAGCAAGATGCATTGTCTCCATAAGTAGGTGTTCAGTGCGTGCACTTTTAACTTTGGCAGTCGTTTCACACGAAACACTGTTAACATGTGGATGTTACAGACACGTCAGGAAACCACAGTCTTGAAAACATTGTAATCTCTTGAATCTTTAATATCTAGTCTTGGCTTTAAAATTCAGCTTTCATCATTTTTCTGTTCTCATATTCTCTCCCATTCATGACCGTGATCCTTCTTACAATGAGAATAAGAGAGACCTTTATACTTTTCATCATCTGCAATTTGCCAGATCAGATCATTGGTGTCAGTCCATACAAATACCATGTCATACAGTGATGTCAGCTCTCAAAAAAGTTTCACACCTACAATTTGATCCAAACTCCTCCACTCAGGAAAAGAACAATACATAAGACCAATGGCTAATGTAAACATGTAAATTTTTAGAAGTGCATCCTCTTGTATGTGCTTACCGTAATTATAGAGAAGAGAATGCTATATCTGTTCAGAGTTTTGAGCCAGTCATTGCTCTACACATAATAATGAAGCAGAATGAAACAAAATGTTGCTGTTTACTTCTTCCTTTCCAAAACATTTCAACTTTCCTCTCTATTCCCAGGGAGAAAAAAAACCACAACACTCATTCTGCAGATTGTCCAGGTTCCCCAAATACTGGAACAGCAAGTAACAGTGGAGATTAATTTAAACACCATTTAGTTAAACTAGTAAGCCTAATCAAAACTTCACTAGTGTTGATAGGTAAGCGAGAATTTTCTCTACCATAATTAAAGATCTTACTTACAAGTGTAAAGTAATGTACTCATAATGATTAAGTATACAAATATACTTCCTTGGTGGCTCAGACAGTAAAGAATCTGCCCATAATGCAGGAGTTCCAGGTTCGATCCCTGGGTCGGGAAGATCCCCAGAAGAAGGGAATGTCTACCCACTCCCATATTCTTGCCTGGAGAATTCCATGGATGGAGGAGCCTGGCGGGCTACAGTCCATGGGGTTACAAAGAGTCAGACAGTGTTGAGCAACTAACACTTTCACTTCACTTTATACAAATATACAAGTACATAAAAAATATTAAAATGAAGTAAGTTAATGAAGAAATATAATGATACCATATCTCTTTACTTTGTATAATAATGCACAACATCCATGTACTGTGCTTAGTCACTCCGTCGTGTCTCACTCGTTGCGACCGCGTGGACTGTAGCCCGCCAGGCTCCTCTGTCCATGGGCTTCTCCAGGTAAGAATACTGGAGTGGGTTGCCATGCCCTCTTCCAGGAGATCTTCCCAACCCAGGGATCAAACCCAGGGCTTCTGCATTGCAGGCAGATTCTTCCATAAAAACTAGTTATTTAAGTCAGCATTACCCTTTGAATTGTAAGTCTGCTTTCCTATTGAAATTATCTTAAAGTCCAAGCTAGTTTAATTTAGATCAATGCGATTTGTAAAACCATCCTCTATTTCTTTTAAAATTACTAACTTCTGAATTTTTGCCTACTCCGTAGCTTGATGCATCAAACAAAAAAAATATGGTAATGTGGATTTTGGGCATTATACCTTCAAATAAAATTTCACATAAAAATGGAAATTACAACTAGTAACTTTCTTAAAATGGTAACTGAATGTGAATTATTAATCAAAATGTATCACTGATTCTGAAAACACTTAGGAGCATTTTATTTGCTTTTATATTATTAGAAATGATGATTGGCAGGATTCCAGAAATGATGGTTGTTAAACATTTATGTAACCAATGATATATAGATAAATATTATAAATATAAATTTATATTACAGGTCAATGGCCTTATAGGATCTTATTTTTATGTTTGTTTTACAATCTCTTATATATCAGTAAAGCTTTTTTTCACACTTTGAAGAATGGATAAATATTTCAATAAGCATTTACAAAGTCATAAGATAGTAACCCAGTCTTTTTTTGTCTTAGCTCTTAATTTTGCTGCATAACAGGGAAAAGCAGGTATAAATGTATATGTGTAAACTCTCAGAAACATAGAATATAGTTCAGTCTCCATTACATCAGTTACCACATGCATGCATCCCGTCTCATGATTTTAAAACTTCACTTTTTCATTTAGAAATAGAGGCCACATTGAAAATGACTGATTCTATTTGGAACTGTAAGAAAAGGGAATCATGAGAATGTCTGGTTGTGTTGCTAGTTGATTTTGCTGCTGCTGCTGCTAAGTCGTTTCAGTCGTGTCCGACTCTGTGTGACCCCATAGACGGCAGCCCACCAGGCTCCCCTGTCCCTGGGATTCTCCAGGCAAGAACACTGGAGTGGGTTGCCATTTCCTTCTCCAATGCATGGAAATGAAAAGTGAAAGTGAAGTCGCTCAGTCGTGTCTGATCCTCAGCGACCCCATGGACTGCAGCCTTCCAGGCTCCTCCATCCATGGGATTTTCCAGGCAAGAGTACTGGAGTGGGGTACCATTGCCTTCTCCAGTTGATTTTAAGATGTCATAAATGACAAGAGGACGCTTTGATAATGTTGTTAAAATCTTAAATTGCTATTGTATCTTAAATGCTATTAGTTTTCATTTTGACACTATAAATCTGCAGTTTATTGTTATTCAGTGCCAAGGACACATGTGGCTGTGTGAATCTCATCTTTGCCTGAGTGTGTAGTACAGACTCGGCCACAAAATAACAGCCAGTTTCTTTTCCCTAAAATCATGTAAGGTTTTAAAATGTCTTAGGTAATCCTGCCTTGAAGGTAATAAATGACTTCTCAGGAATAATTCTGGTTCTTATAGTTTGTGGTAGTGTTTATGTGAATGTTAACATATTGGGTGAGAACATTGAACTTTATCTGATTGCCTCTTGCTCATCTAAGTGAATTTGCCCCATGGTATACTGAATAATCCAACATCAAACTGGCTTTGTCTACACATCTTAGAATTAAGTCTCTTAAGTTAAGAAAAATAACTGAGAAGTCATTTGGTCAACTTTTCATACAATTTTCCAAATTTGAGAACATTGTAAGTCTGCTAAGAAAGTGTGACAACAGATCAGCTTTTATTTTGAGTGGTGAAACTTTCCAACTGTGGAAAAATACCACTTTTCATTTTAGTGCACTTAAAACTGGCCCATTGGATTGTTAAAACAGGACCTAACCCAATGAACTTAATTATTTTCCAGTAAAATTAAATTCCACTGAAGGTATTTATTCAATATATTTATGATTCTGATTTGGCAAACCTTAGACTCAGTTTTAAAAGCTCCCATGATGTCTCTGCAAGAGTTGAGCCCTTCCAGAATAATTCTGCTTCATAGTTTTTTATGGAATTGAAGGTATAAATGTAACTGTAGACATAATATCCCTAAGTAGAACCTCATTTCAAATTTCTTTTTATTGCAGCTAGTGAATCTGTAAATCAAAATTTTCCCATTTGATGCAGATAGACATTGAAAGGGATAGAAATTACATGTATATATGATTTGTTTCTCATCTTTTCAGTAATTACCCGAATTAGACATTAACTAAGTAAGGTGATAATACAAGGGCTCTAGAAGCAGACAAACGTAGATTCATGTTTTGACTGTACTATGTACTAGCATTTGACCCCAAAATTAGATGCCTCAACTATAGATAACAAGGCCTGTCTTATAAGGTACCTAAAACAGTGATTATTCAGAGTTAATACTAAGTTAAGAGCTTAATAAATGAATTATATAATTATAATGACTATTAAAAAGTAATTCAGTTCTTTTATCCCAATGATTATTATTTCTGATGATTCCCAAGTATATTTCCATAATATCAAGAGATACCATGAAATTGTTCAAAAACACTGGAAACACAGTTCATTTTAATTCGTTTGTTTTTTTAAATCTATATAGAGCTGATAATGTAATTACAAAATGAGAAACAGGAGTGTACAGAGGTATAATTGTAACCAAAACATTAATATTTGTGACTGTTATATAATCTAGTAGTCACTGTTTCTCATTTTATAAATGATAGTATAAGTTTAACTCTACTTTTATATGGTTGAGGAATAATGTTAAATTATGTATATTTTTTTCTTGGAGAAAATCCAAAGAAACTATCGGCCCTTTTCAGATGAGGTACTGTATGGGACAGACTGGGGGGATTTGCTTTTCATTTATTATCCTCCTGAATTTCTTACATTTTGTACCTGTGAATCTTTAGTAAATATCAGTAAAGTAGTATATGCAGTGAGATTTAGAACCATATTTTTGTTTGCTTTCAACTTTATATTTCTCCATTAAAACTAATGAAACTAAAAAGCTGAAAATTAAAGTCCCAGAAATCAGTTTCAAATATTCTGATCTCCAATTCTGGTTTCAGATGTAAAAGCAAAGTACTCAAGTAAGACATAAAGGGGAAATAAATTACATTAATAAACAGAAACATAGTTTTAGTTTATTCCTCTGACATTCTTAACAATCAGTCCACTAAATACAATAGTAAAACAAAAAGCAATTTAAAAATACATAAATATATTATGCTGCATCAAGGTCACTTGCATCTTACCGTATCACTCTGGGAACATCACTACCACCTGAAAAGCTGGATGTGTTTTATTGGGAAAATGATTTTTCTCTCTGTGTCAGTTTTACTGCACTAGAGCCTTGGCTCAGTAATAATGTGAACCCTTTTGTCGAAAAATTAAATCAAAGTGAAAATAAAAATACATAAACATATAAATCAGTCTTTTACAACTTATTGTCCTCTGTTGTCTTTCAAACATATAGCAAAAGTCACCTTCTGAGTCCTTCATTGGTCGAGAGAAGAGGTCAAATTCCCAGTCGTACATTGGGCGACCCATCCAGCTCGACAAGATCTTGCTGTCCAAAGTTAAAGTGCCGCACACATTCGTCATCCACTCGTACACCCGGCCCACCGTGTGCCAGTATTGCAAGAAGCTTCTCAAGGGGCTCTTCAGGCAGGGCCTGCAGTGCAAAGGTAAGGATGACTTTGCCACCAGCCAACACTTGATCCTCATCCATTTGAAATAACTGTTTTCCTCATCACTTTTCTTTCTGGATGAATGCTTGGTTTTAATATTTTCTTCTAAAATCATTGTGATTACAACAGCAGCACCAAATAAAACAGCCTTCAAGGCCTTCACCTCCCGCTCTTCTGTCCACCTCCTGACCGTTTCGGTGGAGCTAGCCCACTGAGATAATACATGACGGATGGATGGCTATAAAAACCTACCCACGGGGAGCAGTGAAGCCCATGCTGGATCTTACCTAAGCCTCCTTCAGCCTCCCATTTGGACCGGGGAGCTCCTTAACCTCACTTGCCCTGCTTCTTGCACCCTACTGGACATGCTTATTCCAACATCTGTGGTGGTGCAAGCTCTGTGTAGACCTAAGGGGCCTCATTAGATTTGTGTTAACTACAGTACTTTCCCTGAAAGTGTGCTTGCTCTTACAATACTAGTATGCTAATAATACTTTTCCAAGGCTGATAGTGAAGCGTCTAGAGAAAGGGGTGTGTTTTCTGATTCACTCACAGGTCAGTATAGATGAATGGCTTACCCTTCCTTCCCCCACTGCCTCAGTGGCCTTCCCTGGCTCAACCTCACACTCCCCTAATGGCAGGATTCTGTCATTTGTCTGCTGTTTGCTACTCTGGCCTGGAGGGACCAGCCGGAACTTGCATGGTTAGCCTCATCTCAGGCAGGCTTCCTTACCGCCCTTGTTCCTTTTGATGCTGATCCCAGGTTGATTCCTGTGAACAGTCCCTCCTCCCCTCACCATGTACACATAGCTCTCCACCTTGCTCCTCTGGCTCTGATCTTAGCCTCCTTTCTGATCATCATCTAACCTTTCCCCTGTGTCCATACTTGTGGTGGCTGATAATGGCCTTTAAAGGTGTCCTAGTACTAATCCCCAGAACCTGTAAATGGTACCTTATATAGAAAAGGGGTCTCTGTGGATGTGATTAACTTAAGGCTTTTGAGATGGGAAGTTTAGCCTGGATTATCCAGGAGAGTTCAATGTAATCACAGCATCTTTACCAGACAGAGACAGGGATATTTGACACAGAGGAAGACAAGGTGACATGACCACAGAAGCAAACATTAGAGTGATGTGGCCACAAGCCAAGGAATGCCAGCCACCATCAGAATCCAGTCATCAGGATTCTCCCCTGGAGCTTCTGGAGGAAGATTTTGGATTTCTATCTTCCAGACCTGTGTGAGAATAAATTTCTGTTGTTTTGAAAGTGAAAGTGTTAGTCTCTCAGTTGTATCTGACTGTCTGCAACCCCATGGACTGTAGCCCACTAGGCTCCTTTGTCCATGGAATTCTCCAGGCAAGAATCCTGGAGTGGGTAGCAGTTCCCTTCTCCAGGGGATATTCCAGACCCAGGGATCCAACCCAGGTCTCCTGCATTTGTTGTTTAAGCCACCAAAAATAAAATCATTGTGATTAGATTGCAGATTCAACTGTCATAAACGCTGTGCACCAAAAGTGCCCAACAACTGCCTTGGCGAAGTGACCATTAACGGAGGTAGGTAGAAGGTCAGCCTTCTCTCCCTCTTAAGGCATGTGTCATATAGGACTTAGTGGGATTTTCTTTACTTTTGTTTCTATTCAGATACTTGTGACTCAGTAAATTACAGCCTCTGTCCTACTTTACTGTAGAAAAGTACCCGTCATTGTATTATGATAAAGACCAGAGATTATCTGGATTTTTACATGGTGAACCACCTCATACTGAAAACCTGGATATCCAGGATTTCTTCCCCAACTGCCTCATTTTCTACATCTATCCTAGTTCATTCAGAAATGTAGAAATTGTTGTAATGTCTGCAAGTTATACCTATCTGTCTTTTCCTCCATCCTTTTTATTCCAAGCATTGAAACAGAAGTTAACTTTTATTCCCTGTTGGTCAAGGGAAGAATCACAGAAATTGACTGACCGGAAACAGTTACCTACTTTCTTCATCCATCCAGTTACTATTTTCATTGTGTGTGTACTTGTTAATATGCATCTTTAATAATAATAAAAGGAAATTTAATTCAGCCAGTTAAAAGCTCCATATCCTTTTCTATATTGAGGAATATTCCTTTGGGAAGACTTTAACTGCATAGATTAAGTTTGAAGGAATCCTAAGAAAAATGTTGTGTTCTAAAGGAACAGCTCTCATTTTCTTCCCTGGTAGAATTCCTTATGGATTCTGAACAAAACATTTGACACAGAGTCCCAGGTTGACTTTACCCATAGATAGTAGACTGCATTAGACTTTCAGCCTGTTATCAGATTGTTGATTCCTCTGAGAAGAAAACTGGTGGTAAAAGATGGGAGAAACTGGTTGAGTATTTCTGTGTTACTAAAATCCTGAAGAACAAGTGATTATCTGTGTTCTCCACTTTCTTCTCTAGAAGAAGAGAAAGCTCTCTAGGAAAACATTCCCATAGTAGTTTCTGGCTTTGCAGTGCTGCCAAAGATAAAAACTTGGCAGTCTTCCCAGTTTAAGTGGCATGTGGTATTGATTTTATTCAGGCCCAGGAAATGTCAACCTGTACTAGATAACTGGAACTAAGGGGAAACAGTATAGTTTTTGTTATATTGATTAATTTGAAATCGCATTTTTCCATACAGTCTGAAAAATCTGGGAAAATGCGCGTTTTCCAAACTTGGCAGGCTATTTAAACCATCAGCCTTAAATAGGCTCTAATCAGTCTTTTTTCTAATTTTAAAGTAAGAACTGTATATTAGTAAGTAATTATGCTGCATTAGCATCAACAGCAGCAGCATCAACTGTGTAATGGCAGGATTCAGTATTATTTCAAACATCAAATATTTGTTTGATAGTTATTTAAACAGTGCTGCTTATGTGACCAACTTAATCTATTGAAATTCATGATTTTAAAAGTTACTGAGTGGAGTATCAGGAGTCAGTGACATTCCGTGTTCGTGCATGTGAAAGTTTCCCACATCCTCCCACATGTTTCTCTTTCCCACCAGGGTGCTGTGCTGCTGAAATAAGATTAGTTTCCTCTTCCTGGTATCACGTTGCTTCCTAGCACTTTGTTTCTGCATCACCCTTGGCGTCCTTCCAAGGCTCCCCATGACGTATTTATGCTTCTAGGCTTAGGGGCCTAAAAAATGAGCATCTACTTGTAAAATTATATATTTATCCTCTCATAAATTCAGATACTTATGAACTAAAGTTTAA
Organism: Bison bison bison; assembly: GCF_000754665.1. Classification (NCBI taxonomy): domain Eukaryota; kingdom Metazoa; phylum Chordata; class Mammalia; order Artiodactyla; family Bovidae; genus Bison; species Bison bison. The sequence goes on along the minus strand of NW_011494753.1, from coordinate 14,997,069 downwards.
AAGGAAAGTGAAAGAAAGGAAGAATTATTCACATGACTGTATTTTTAGGGCTTCCAATTGATTTGTTTTAGGATTGCCTAACTTTCTCTTAAGTCTTGGCTCTAGGATACTAGGCTTATCTTCATGGGTGCAAAACAATTTTGTAGATTTGCTTAGCCCTGGGGCAGAGTCTGACGTAGTCATGGAAGAAGGGAGTGATGACAATGACAGTGAAAGAAACAGTGGGCTCATGGATGACATGGAAGAGGCAATGGTCCAGGACGCTGAGATGGTGATGGCCGAGTGCCAGAACGACAGTGGGGAAATGCAGGATCCAGACCCGGACCACGAGGACTCCAACAGAACCATCAGGTGAGGGTGCTCTCCCAGGCTTGGTCAGACAGGCGAGCCCCAAGCGGTATTTACTTTTTAAAGCTCTTTGATATTTTAATCAATTACAGAGAAAACTTAAAGTTGTGTTTACAGGCATACCTGGTTTTATTACTTTATTGCATGTCATAGGTATTCCTTTTTTTTTTTAAACAAATTGAACCTCTGTAGCCACCTTGGGTAGGGACACCTATCAGTACCACTTTCCCAACAGCTTTTACTCACTTTGCATCTCTGTGTCACATTTTGGTAATTCTCTCAATATTTCACACGTGTTCACTATTATTATGTTTGTTAGGGTGATCTGTGTTTAGTAAACTTTGAGGTTACTGTTGTAATTGTTTGGGGGCACCACAAACCATGCCTATGTAAAACAGTAAGCTTAATCAATAAACATTATGTGTTATGACATCTCTACAAGCCAGCCATTTTCCTGTCTCTCTCCATCTCCTCAGGCCTCCCTATTTCCTGAGACACAACAGTATTGAAATTAAGCTAGTTAATAACCCTTCAATTGCTTTTAAGTGTTCAAATGAAACATTCATGTGTCTCTCACTTTAAATCAAAAGCTGGAAATGATTAAGCTTAGTGAGGAAGGCATGTTGTAAGCCAAGATGGGTCAGAAGCTCAGCCTCTTGAGGTAAAACCATCAGCCAGGTTGTCAAAGTTCTTGATAGAATTAAAAGTGCTACTCCAATAAACACATGAATGATAAGACAGCAAAACAGCACCGTTGCTGATGGAGATAGTTTAACCTTGATAGAAGTTCAGACCAACAGCAACATTCCCTTACAGTGAAACCTAATCCAGATCAAGGTCCTAACTCTTCAATTCTATGAAGACTGAGCAGTGGAAGATGCAGAAGAAGAGTTTGAAGCTATTAAAGATTGGATAAGCCATCGCCATAACATCAAAGTATGAAGTGAAGCATCAAGTGCTGATGTACAAACTGCAGCAAGTTACCAAAAACTCTAGCTAAGTTAATGAAGATAGCTACACATAGCATTTTCAGTATAGACAAAGCAGCCTTGTATTTGAAGCCAGTGGCATCTAAGACTTTCACAGCTAGAAGATGAAAGCTTCAAAGGACAGGCTGACTCTGAAGCTGGTAACTTTAAGTTGAAGCCAGTGCTCATTTACCATTCTGAAGAATCTTACAACCCTTAGTAATTATACCAAATCCACTCTGCTTATGTTCTGTAAGTGAAACAACAAAGCCTGGATGACATTGCATCTGTTTATAGCATAGTTTACTGAATATTTTAAGTCCACTGTTGAAACTTATTGCTCAGGAAAAAAAAAAAATTCCTTTCAAAATGCTGCTGCTCATTTACGATGCACCTGGTCACCCAAGACCTCTGATGGAGATGGATGGTAAGATTCTCGTTGTTTTCATGCCTTCTGACACAGAATCTGTTCTACAGCCCATGGATCAAGGGCTAATTTTAACTTCTATTATTTTTAGAGACACATTTTGTAAGATTGCCATATAGATAGTGATTCTTCTGATAGATCTAGACAAAGTCAACTGAAAACCTGAAAAGGATTTACTCTTCAGATACCATTAAGAATATTCATGATTAATGAGAAGAGATCAGAATATCAGCATTAACAGGAGTTTGGAAGAAGTTGTTTCCAAACCTCACGGATGACTTTGAGTGGAGGAAGTAGCTGCTGATGTGGTGCAAATAACGTGAGAACTGGAATTAGAAATGGAGCCTGAGACTGTGACTGCAGTGTCATGATAAACTAAGAGTTGAGCAGAGGAAGTGGCTTCTTGAGATGGAATCTACTCCTGATGAAGATGCTGTGAAAAATGACAACAAAGGATTTAGAGTAATACTAGCACACACATTTAATTTATAATGCAGTATAGAGTTTGAGTCCAATTTTGAAAGAAGTTCTGTGGGTAAAATGCTATAAAACAGCATTGTGTGCTACAGGGAAATCATTTGTGAAAGGAAGCATCAATTGATGTGGCAGGCTTTGCTGTTGTCCTGTTTTTAAAATTGCCATAGTCACACCAGCTTTCAACAAACACCATCCTCATGAGTCAGCAGCCATCAACAATAAGGCAAGACTTTCCACCAGCAAAAAGACTGCATCTTGCCCGAAGGCTGAGATGATGGTTAGCCATTTTTAGCAATAAGCTAATCTTTAATTAAAGAATATACATTGATTTTTTTAGGCATAGTGCTATATAATACATTTAATAGACCACAGTATAGTGTAAACATAACATATATACACCGGGAAACCACAAAATTCACGTGACTTGCTTTTTTGCCATGTTTGTTTTATCTCTGTGGTCTGGAATCAAGCTGAACCATGTCCAAACTTTTCCTGTAATTTGTTTATAAATGAGCTGTGTACTGTAGAAGAAGCTCCTAAGTTTGGAGCTAGGCGGTCGGGATTCCCCTGGAGAAGTGCAGCTTGCATCCTTTCCTGATATTGCCTCATTTTTTGACCTATTTTCTTTTGCATGTGAGGGTTACACATACTTTCAAACAGAAAATTTACTACTAAGTTAATATTTATTCAAAGCTTGTTGTGTGCAAATACATAGATCAGGGATCAACCTTAGCAGACACCATCTACTTTATAGTTGGCCTGCAATGTAGATAACATGGGTTTGATTCCTGGGTGGGGAAGATCCCCTGGAGGAGGAAACGGCAACCCACTTGGAACCTGGTGGGCCACAGCCCATGGGGTCAGTAAGAGTCGGACACGACTGAGCCACTAACACTTTATTACAAGAATCACATTATGTCTGGACCTTACTGTTCTTGATTTTGTTGCAGAAGTGTGTGGAGTTTCATATTTGTGATTTGATTGTCTGTACTTTTGATTTGTAGATGATCCCCATTTTTTATATTAGTGGTCAGCACACTATAGCCAAATCAGTCTGTTGGCCTTTTGTGTTAACAGTTTTATTGGAACATAGCCGTGCCCGTCCATAGCTATGTCTGTGGCTGCTTTTGCACTACAATGGCAGAGTTAAGTATTCTGCAGAGCCTGAAATGTGTATTACCTGACTCTACAAAGATAGCTCCCAAACCTCTGATTTATAAAGTATATTCAAACTTTTATGTCCATTTTATAAGTGCCATGTTCATTGGCACTCCGTAACTAAAATTCATAACTAAAATTGTTCATGAGAGGAGAGCAATAAAATAATTGGATTTTATTTCATTTAATAACATGAGAAATATTTTTCAAATACTGGAAAATGCCTATGCCCCCACTTTCCTTTGAAGATGAACATTTCTTTAGTATCAAAATATTGGTGGCATGTAAGTGGTGGGTCAGTGCAGACATAGAGGTAGAAAAGAAGGACATGAAGGAGAGACATAATTCCATGAGCAGTAGTTATTTAAAAGACAGTTTGAACAGCAGATTCTAATTTTTGTGAAATTATTTAGACAGAATTTCATGTTAACATATTACATCTAAATGATTAATATTGTGGCTATAATATTTATTAAGCAAATGATCATTCACGTGTGACTCTGAACTGTGGCCTCTGTACACTATGATAGTAATCTACCCAATGTTTACCCCAATACTGAGCACCAAGTGTTTAGTTCACCTGAAAACCTAAGTGCTTACTCTTCTGCTCAGGGATTGTTAAGATGTACATATAAAGCCCCTCTCACTCTTCAGAGCAGAGTCTGAACCATGGTACTCTGACACTGTATGTATGTATGTGAAGTTGCTCAGTTGTGCCCGACTCTTTTCGACCCCATGGACTGTAGCCTACCAGGCTCCTCTGTCCATGGGATTTTCCAGGCAATAGTACTGGAGTGGATTGCCATTTCCTTCTCCAGCGGATCTTCCCGACCCAGGGATCGAACCCGGGTCTCCTGCATTGTAGACAGACGCTTTACCGTCTGAACCACCAGGGAAGGATACCTTTCACTAAAAATGGGGTGTGAAATTTTCTTTTGCCTTTCACTTTGAAATAGCTGAAATAAGGCTTTAGGCAGGAAAAGAAGATCTGTATCTAAAAACATTTCTTTCTTAAACTATTTTGGCTTTTCAAGTCCATCAACAAGCAACAACATCCCACTCATGAGAGTAGTACAGTCTGTCAAACACACGAAGAGGAAAAGCAGCACAGTGATGAAGGAAGGATGGATGGTCCACTACACCAGCAAGGACACGCTGGTAAGGTCCACACCAAGCTCTTGTCTGGTCTTGTGAGCTTTAATTAGAGGGGCTTCTGGTGCTCTGTCAAGACTGTGGGATATCTGGGTTAGCAGGAGCAAACCTTAGTGCAGGCAGGCTTCAGGATCAGGGGAGAATATTCACAGTCTCTGAGTGTTCCATGTAGCTGAGCAAACAACTGAGTTAGAAAAGACTGTAGACAGCAATTTCAGGGAAACAAAGTCATTTCCCTGTATTACTTGAGATGATTCCCAAACAACTTGAGTGTCTACCTATCTTTTTATAGCAGCCTTGAAAACTTTCAGAATGCTCATCTGTGATTCAAAAAATTTTTGAGCACTGCATTTTAGGGAGAGAAAAAATGATAATAACTGTTATATAATTCTTAAATCCTTAAGTGTTCACTTAAAAATTGACCTATTCAGAAACATAGTAATCTTATATTTTATTAGATAAAAGACAGCACATTTACAAGTTTTATTATACTCTGAGTTTCTCACTACTTCTTATTTTCCTAATAGTTGATGCATGAGGTGTGCATGTATTGACATATGTTTCAATTAAACTAACTGACCTTTAGTAATAAGCTTCTTTCTCAGCTATTGGTAGTGTTTTCCTCATCACTTCCTAGCCATAGAATTCCTATCATTTCTTTAGGTAAATGGACACCTATAACCTAACAGCTATGTCTAAACTCAACCTTCTCTTCCAGAGAGAGCTTTACATGACTTACTGTAGGACTCAACTGAATTCCATCCAGTCTTTCCTAGATGTGGTAAAATATTTGAAGCATATTTAGTATATTTGACTGGTGTAAGACAGGTTGTAGAAGAGACCAAGAATAGTATTAGGACATTTTAGTCTGAAAAGAAGAAATACATGCATTCATACAGACACACACCAAATCATGGATGTTTAGATCTGCAGTAAGCTTAAGAGAAAGTCAAGCTATTGATGCATTCCTCTAATGTTAGGTTGATGCCCTGGAGTCAGCCTTACCATCCTACTCAACATTCTTTAGTTCTACTGTGCCATCTCTAATGGAAGCCAGAATGCCTGGCTGGATCAGCATGGCATGCCTTATGTTCTAAAACAATAGAATATAAATATTATGTTGCCCATTAAGCCCTTTTATTACAGCTATTAATCCACCTTTAGCTCTTCAAGCCATCAAGTACATTTTAAAATGGTGTTTTCTATTTATTCTACTTGCACTAAGTGCCAGGCACTGCTCTGGGTGCTAATATATCATCTCTTTTAATATTTATAACTCAAATGTAGGTGCAGAAACTCACTGTATACATTTGCTGAATAGACACCCTCTAGAGTCTTGAAATTGTTAGTCTTCCTCTTCCAAAGGCCGCACACTTTCTACCATCAAATCTTATGCCCCAGTGGGAAAATGTTTTGATTATATCTGTCTTGACTTTTTTTAAGTTTTTAAAAGATACTGTATCAAACTTCTGTTTCAGCGGAAGCGGCACTATTGGAGATTGGATAGCAAATGTATCACCCTCTTTCAGAATGACACAGGAAGCAGGTACTACAAGGTAAGGGTGACTCTTTCCTTGACTGAGGTCTCATGCCCTCTCTTGCTTTCTTGTGGGAATGTAGAGTATCAGAAATACAAAATTACACCCAACAAACGTGACTCTTATGAAGCTTGCTCCCAGAGATATTTTTTTTCTTCTCTGTAGTTTTTAGATTTGGGGGAAATCAGGTTGTGAGCTGATTAGTCATCTGTGAATTTCAAATTTCACTGTGGAATGCTTCTGGCCCCATGGGATGGTGGGGTAGGGGGAGGGGGAGAAGAAGCTTAACCATCTATTTTAGCAGGGATGTGTGATTTAACTAGCAAGTTCAGGGTCACAGAAGATTAGTGAAAAGTGAATTCCTGAAGTCTGTTCTATCCAACTTTCTTTGTTTTGTTTTGCATTGGTAGTCCTGCAAGTATGTCACCAGGGGTTAAGAAACATTGTATGACTCCTCCATGTATTGCCAATATCATAAGGAGCACTTTCTGCTAGAAAAATAATTTGGCAGTTGTTTTCATTCTGTCTCTCTACATGAAATAATACAGATGTCACATAACATATCACCCAGTGAAACATGGTTCCAAAAGAAATTTAGAGTGAAAAAGTATATATTTGCTCCATCAAGAATAATGAAGGCTCAGCGATAGTAGGTGTTCTCCATGGCCCCTTTACACAGACCTAACAGAAAAAGGAAACCTCATTAACTTTTAAATTAAAAATTTGTTTTAAAAGTTATTATTTCTTAAGAGTTATTTAAAAGTTATTATTTCTTCTCCATCCGAAAAGACAATACGGTGATTAATTTTTTAAATATCAAAACTGTCATAAAAGCAACTGCTTTTAAAACCACTCTCTGTGGTGTTCCTCACTAAAACTGTTCATGTGGCTATATTATTATATTAACATCTATCAAGTCAAATTACATGATTCATTTTCAGTGCTTTAAAGAATAGTTGAAATTTAAAAACAGCTGTGCATACCCAAATGCATTTCAAAAGGGTTGTGATTTTACCTCACAGTTATTAAAATTATCATTTATAGTCTAAGACTTAGATTTTGATGCAGGTTCAAAATCATTCATATTTATTCTTATTGCATGAACATACTAAAAAGCCACTTGAATTTTTCTGGAAAAAGGAAATGATAATTTTATTTTTGTGTTTTTCTTAGTTATAGTCTGTGTCTTATAAAACTGTTTTATAGAAATGATAGCTGATTGTAATGTCATTTCTTACATGTCCCTGGCATGAGTTTTATTTGAAAGTTTTATCCTTTGATAAACTCCATTAAGTACACGCTTTTTTGCCATAGGAAATACCTTTATCAGAAATTTTATCTCTGGAACCAGCAAAACCATCAGCTTTAATTCCCAGTGGGGCCAACCCTCACTGCTTTGAGATCACTACAGCAAACATCGTGTATTATGTGGGAGAAAATGTGGTCAACCCCTCCAGCCCGCCACCAAACAGCAGTGTCCTCACCAGTGGCGTTGGTGCCGATGTGGCCAGGATGTGGGAGATGGCAATCCAGCACGCTCTCATGCCCGTCATACCCAAGGGGTCCTCTGTGGGCTCAGGAACCAGCGTGCACAGTGAGTCTGCTGGTTTTCTGTCTGTCTTTGGAACAGGTGAAGAGAACCCCTTTAGGGATGTTTAGTTTATTGGAAGACCCTGATCCTGGGAAAAATCGATGGCAGGAGGAGAAGCGGGTGACAGAGGATAATACAGTTGGATAGCATCACCAACTCAGTGGACATGTGTTTGAGAAAACTCTGGGAGATAGTAAAGGACAGGGAAGCCTGGTGTACTACAGTCCATGGGTTCACAAAGAGTTGGACATGACTTAGTGACTGAACAAACAAAAGGGACAGGGTGGTCTCCAAATAAAAGCTTCTACATATACTAAGGTGTTTTATTTTATAGTAAAAATTTGAACAGATGCTTGTCAACCCAGTATATCCAATAATAGCAGAAACTTGGGCTATTGGTGATAAAAGAAGTAATCTCGTTGGTGATAAAAGAAGAAGTAATCTTGTCAGCTCGAGCTTGACTGGAATGCCAGTTTTGCCATCTGCAAATCTGAGTTAACACAAGTCCTCCAAAACCACCAAATGTGCTACTCTTTGCAGGTGACTTAGTGTTCAGAGTACTTGCTGCTGCTGCTGCTAAGTCGCTTCAGTCGTGTCCGACTCTGTGCGACCCCAGAGACGGCAGCCCACCAGGC
>NW_011494753.1:14988414-14988675 GCF_000754665.1 Bison bison bison | reverse complement strand
CATGAGATAAATTTTACCAGAATTCAATCAAGATCAAAAATGGAGGATGCATTTTCAAAAGATATTTTAGAGGAGTATCTGTATACAAATGTAACTTTACAGTCTCATAATGGCTATTAATAGAGCCTGTGGCAAAGCACCCTCTGTTTTCACATCACAGTGACTGATGATCTGTGATAGATTTGATTTGTCACGACTTTTTAGTTGATCTCTACAACCAGTGTATATATTGCATGCATGTATGCTAAGTAGCTTCAGTCA
>NW_011494753.1:14928224-14988314 GCF_000754665.1 Bison bison bison | reverse complement strand
CGGCTACGGCTAAGTCACTTCAGTCATGTCCGACTCTGTGCAGCCCCATAGACAGCAGCCCACCAGGCTCCCCCATCCCTAGGATTCTCCAGGCAAGAACACTGGAGTGGGTTGCCATTTCCTTCTCCAATGCATGAAAGTGAAAAGTGAAAGTGAAGTTGCTCAGTCATGTCCGACTCTTAGCGACCCCATGGACTGCAGCCTACCAGGCTCCTCCGTCCATGGGATTTTCCAGGCAAGAGTACTGGAGCGGGGTGCCATTGCCTTCTCCATAAGTAGCTTCAGTCATGTTCAACTCTGTGCCACCCTATGGACTATAGCCTGCCAGGCTCCTCCGTCCATGGGACTCACCAGGCAGGTTCTTTACCACGAGCACCACCTGGGAAGCTCAGTACATGTCAATAGGGGATATATATGCCTATTTGAGTGCTAACCATTTTATGTGAGAGCTCTATTTTTAAAATAACCCCAATAGGTGGATGTTAATGTTTTGCCTGCTTTACAGGTAAGGGAATCAGACCCTAGTAGCATTAAGTTGTTTCTGCTTGTACCAGAGTTAAAAAATGGCAAACCAGAATTTGAACCCAAATCTTTATGACTTCCAACTCTAAACTGACAAAATACTATTATTTTTCAAAGCCAAGTACAGAGTAAATCTGTAACTGTAAAAGCAAACAAATATTCTAATAGGCATTTTCTTAGAAAAATCTAATTGCTATGATTTAAAAACACCCCTGCAGCTTGATTAATAAGCATGTGTTTACCTATTTTGCGATTACCTCTCTTACTTCTTTTGTGTATTTTTTAATGTGTTTTTCTAGGAGATATTTCTGTGAGTATTTCAGTATCAAACTGCCAGATTCAAGAAAATGTGGTGAGTATATACCTACTAATATAAAACTTGGTACTATGATGTTTTATTGGAAAATAAGAGCATCATAAAATGCATTTTTATTGATCTGATATTTTAATTTTTTAGTATTTTCTGGAAAATAAAATAGGGTCCCCTTGGATGTTTTTCCTCTATAAAATTTTAGAAACATTGCATTGTATCAATTCTTTAGTGATTTTCTGTAATCTGTTCTGTAGTGTGGAGAGTTAAATAACTATTTTTCATTTCAGGTAAGCAATTAGAATGCAGTGCCTGATTTTTTATGTATTTGACCCATCTTGATACTGGAATTTTAAATGGTTGATGTTATGTAATATCAGATAAAATAGATAAATTATTTGAATTTCATGAGTAGCTTAAATGTGCCCTTATTCCCTTTCCTTGATTGCTACCCATGAGTGCTATCATATGACAGGGAGTTGCAAATACACTTACAATCACTTGTACTTACCAAGGAGACCTGATAAACTACATAAATGAGATTTTATGGGTCCGCATTCCAGCACCCTAGTCAACTGTACCACCTAATTCCATCAGCCCAGTTTTTGAAAATTCTGTGTAGATCATATACATATTATGAAGTAATTTACACTCTGTCATATGTTTCCTTTTTTTATTATACTTTGTCACTGTGGCAAGAAGCCCAAAAGTAATGAGGCCTTTCCTACCTCATCCTGTGACTCAGATTTTTCCCTCAATTTTGACTGCTATGCCTGTGACCAAAAGGAAAACATTTGTAGCCTTACACTGATCTGAGTTTACTTTTCAAAAAGTAAACTCCGTGAAACTTAATTTATCACCAGCATAACTTTGCAACCTTTACTAAATTGGCATAAAGTAAACTGAAAACCAATATGATTGAGAATATTAGGAAAAGTTCGTGACAAAAATTAGCTGTATTCTTATTCTGTCAGTCACAAGATAAAGACCTCTTTTTCTATTAGTCACAGGATAGATAAAGATTTCTGTTGCTCTTACTTAGCCAGAGAAGACTTTGAGAAATACTTATCTACCTATAAATCTCTTGGGAAATTCTAGATTCCTTTGTGGTTCTTCCACCCACAAATTCTAGGTGGCCATTGAGCTATCAGAAAAAAAATGAAGTAGCACTTGGACTCAGACTACTAGAGTAGTATTAATTTCTTTTCTTGTCTTCAGACAACCTTGAACTCTGAACCATAGATACTCTGAAGGGATCAGAGTATAGAGAGGACTTACAGTTTTTTCCTGGAGGAGGGACAAAGGAAAAGGATAGGAATATATAGAATATGCAAAGGGTAAGATGTGATGTAAAGGGACTTTTGGTTTTGAAAGGACAACAGTAAAACGATAGAGGATTGGCAGAAAATTCCATGGTATGTCATAGCAATACTGAAAGTGAAAAAGTATTACATTATACTTTCATGATTGTCATCATCAAATCACAGGTTGTAAACACAGTCATTTAAAACAGAATATTTTACTTAGCAATTATTACTTCAAAGAGGAAAGAGTAGACGCTTGGAAACTTGAACCTCTATAAGTGGAAAAAGTGAAACAGTTTGGTCACCTTATAAATGAGAATTTCATTATCTGTTTGTTGTGTCTCTGGCTCATTCACAGTGATTCAGCCCCTTTTCCTTCTAATTTAAATTCATCTGATGTAGATGATTGAAGAAGAAGCAGCCTTACCATTTTAGCCGTAAAGAATGAAATGGGTTGGAATCAGGACTCACACAGACGTGATTGGGAATCATGATTATTTAATGTGAAATTTCTAAATAACCATCTCAATAAGCAAATCCATTTTTAAATATTGGCATTATATATGTTTATGACATTATATATATATATATATATGACATTATATAGTTTTAAGTCTTTTTTTCTTCCTAATGAAACCTATTTACTTGAAAACTGAAAAATTTCTGCTGCTTAAGAGCAGAATAGTTTTCAAACATTACAACATTAAATTGAAGGGTGAGTTTTTAATATTATCATTATATTGTAGATTTCATCTGGCATTTAAATTATGTTTAAATTCATTAAGTATTAATGATATATTTAATAAAATTATAGAATTTATTAGGACTAATACGTTGTTCCACTTAATGTTTGTTTTTCTCTGGACTTGCACCTATAGGACATCAGCACAGTTTATCAGATTTTTCCTGATGAAGTACTGGGTTCTGGACAGTTTGGAATTGTGTATGGAGGTATGTTGAATCACCAAGTATTTTTATTAATTTAAAGTTTTGGCTACTTGTGTTAAAATTAATATCTCCAAGAAGAATATAAAAACCTATATGTTGATGTGTTTTGTATGTTAGGTCTTTCTGTGACTTACCTTTTTAGAAATTTCTCTTGAGATGATTGCTAACTGGAAAATTTGTTTTACTTAAATATGGATTAAACTCTATACACAATAATGGTTAAATACTGGTTTATACAGGCAAAATATTGAGAAACAAGGAAACTATAATTTGGAAACATTCTTTTTCCTCTTAGCATATTTTGTCCAGAATGCTATAGAAATCCATTCATGTAACTAGGGAAAAACTAGTCTATTCTAACGTCTTTATTAGATGTTAGAATCTAACATCTTCTATTCTAACATCTTTAGCAATGTAATGTATTTTGTTAAGGTTTGTATTGTTTACATGTATGAAGTAAAATACTAAATTTTTACATTTTTCTTATTCTCAGGTTATTTGGTGAATTTAGTTAAAACTTCTGTCTTAGATTCTAGTCAGTTCAATCACATTTTTCAGATCCTTAGGAAAGATATCAGTTTTTTTATCTGCCCTGTAAAATGGCCTTATAACTTTGAATTGCTCAATATAATCACTAACAGATTATCTTTTTTGTGAGATGGGGTGCTCTGAAATAATCACAATGTTTGATTCTATTATCATAGTATAATATTGTGCTCTTTAATTTAAAAACTAATTAAATTCTACTTTGTTTTACAAAGTAATTTTGATTCTTATAAAATGTACAAATCATTTTTTTTGACAGAAAACCTGTCAGTGAGTCAGCAACCATTGTATTTTCTGTCAAGGCCTAACAGTGTGATCGGGGAGACTAAGTACAACCCAAGGAATTGTTCTGCAGTGTAATAATTGCATACAAAAAAAAAAAAAAATCATGGTGTATAGAGCATGGTGCTGTGCTTAGTCGCTCAGTCATGTCCAACTCTTTGAGACCCCGTGGACTGTAGCCCACCAGGCTCCTCTGTCCATGGGAACTCTCCAGACAAGAATACAGGAGTGAGTAGCCAGTCCCTTCTCCAGGGCATCTTCCTGACCCAGGAATTGAACCAGGGTCTCCTGCATTGCAGGTGGATTCTTTACCAACTGAGCTACCAGGGAAGCCCATGAAGTATGGTAAATATACATGACTGAATATAGTGTGGGGGTGAAATGGGTAAGAAACGAGATTAGAGAAACCGGCATGTGCCAGATAGTTGGTAACATCCAGCAGTGGAGGAGCGGGTTTAGAAGGAGGCCTCCACAAGGAAGACTAGAAAGTTATACCTGGACACGTATGGATGAAGCGGATAAGAACAGTCACGGAAGACAGGCAAGTGCCATAGAGACAGAAACAGGGAGACTGAGACACCCACAGTCTTGGAGACAGTAGTTGCAGTAAAAAGTCTGAACTGGAATAGAGATTGCAGCCAGTCAAAGGAAAGAACATGAAAACAAGACAATAGTTTTGTCAGCTGTGAAGGGAAGCGCTCTCGGAGGAGTTGGAAGGAATGGTGAAAGTGGTTTTAGGGAGAAGGGGCTCTAGAATTAGACCAAATGTAAAAATAATCGAGTTTTGAATTAGTTTATATGTGACCAAAAATAGTGAGTAATTAGTTTCACTTCCAAACTCAATTAGCGTGACTATATTCTGTATCTTCTATAATCTAGTAGTGTAGAAGTGAACAGCTTGAGGGGACCCTTTGATTCCCTAGAAGGTTTATTGTGCGAATTAAATTGGATATGATATATGTAAAGGGCCTGTCAGATGTTGACGATGGTGATAATAATGATGATAACATGTTTTTTGAGTGTGTATAGTTATCTGGGCACTCTGTGTACTGTACATATCTTCTTACATCTCATTCTCACAACAGTGCTGCCATTGAAGATGAGGAACCCAGAAAGCTTTAGTGGTTTGCTCAAGACCATGAAGCTATTTGTGCCAAGATTTTTATTCTTTCTGTTATAACATACATTAGATTATCAGGACTTCATCCTTTCTTAAGGAGAGTAGTCTTGCCAGTGGTATGAATATTTTCTATATTAAGTAGCTCAATATCCTGTTTCTAATACATATGTTTTGTAAGAAAATATCAGATTGTTCATATGAATAGCTTTTAATGTCCTAATTCTTTTGTGTTTTGAATTTGGCTAAGTTTATAGTGTATATTTGATCTATAATAATGGAGCTAAGAAATGAAATCTTGATGGGCATAAGTCAGTGCCCACCAGAAATGTTAATTTTTTCAGTAAAACATTTTTATAATTCTAAAATGTCCTTATAAATTCTGGTATTCTTCAGTAGAGATGATATTTAATAAGATTATGCTACTATTTCTTTTTTATTTTAAAGGAAAACATCGTAAAACAGGAAGAGATGTAGCTATTAAGATCATTGACAAGTTAAGGTTTCCAACAAAACAAGAAAGCCAGCTTCGTAATGAGGTTGCAATTCTTCAGGTACTTTTTGTTTTTTATGTGGGGGCTATAATATATTCCATTAACTTCTGCAAAACAAAGAAAAGTTACCCATTATCTGTGGCATAGATATTTAGGAACATGTTTAAATAAGTGAAAAGGCGGATCAAGCATCAAACCACTGCCTGCCTGGTATCTTCCCTGAGACGAGGCAGCAGCTTTTCCTTTCTATGTGCTTAATTCTAGGTTTTAATGTGTTATTAATTCTCATTAAATGAATAATGTTTCAGCATTTGCCCATAGTGGACATGCTGCAACCATTTTGTTTTACTTTATCAATGACCTTGCCTTCATAAACATTCTTCCTTTATGCTGTGATAATTATATGAATCAAGTATATGTCAGTATGTAGCTGTCAGCATATCAAGGAAAAAAGTAATACATGCCTGAGAATCAGATGATCTTGATCTTATTAATGTCCTCTTTGTGTCTCACTGTAAGCCTTTTATTTCATATTGAGACTTCCTTAACTCTTCTCATTTTTTAAGCCAGTCCCTTTTTAAAGCCAGAATTTGCTAATGAAAAGTATTATGTGATATACATAATTTTTTAAATTATTAAAACTTTTTATGCAGATCAAAAGGAAATGGAGCAGTTGTTTACTAAATGTGGCCAACCTAGCCATCCAGTCTGGACAGTTTAGATCCTTGATAAATGCCCATTTTTATATAACTCCCATAATTATCTACTTGTCATACAAGCTGATCATAATTTCTGATTTATAGTTTTATTAAATAATTTTCATCTGAGCATTGCTAGCAAAACAAAACAGACTGCATTTCTTCATTTATTGTTTCATATAAATGCCATTTATTGAGTTTATACAATAAAAAAGTTGGAAAAGATATGATTTTCTGCCCTAAAGGATCTCATGTGTACAGACAACCAAAATAATTGTTGCTGTATATTAAAAAATGACATAGACTTTTCTGAGACTCATACGTTCTAAACATGGTGTTTTTGTGCTTTTGGACAACTAATGTAACACAAAGAACTACCACAGTGTTCTCTGCCTTCTTGGAAGAAGATAACCACAGATCTTAAGCTGACAATTCATGCATAGTTTAGTGCTTGCTACTCAAATTCTTTTGCAAAAAATTCTTGACAACACTGAGTTGTCACATCTGAAAACTTAGTGACACCTTTCCATACTTGGACCCCCCTCTTCCAGTCTCCACCCTCACCTGATGTCCTGAAGGCCGACTCCTTTGCAGCCTTGCCACAGTTGGCATAAGGATAAGACATTTCTCCTTCTTTACAGGACATAAGAGGAGTTTCAATTAACATGGTTATATACCTTTCTACTTTTTATTGGAACTGCAGAGGAACATCAAATTCTCTCTGTATAGCCTTTTAATTAGCTTTCCTGAGCATGACAACACATTATCAGCTGCTGACTCTGTAGTAAGGTAGAAAAATAAAATATACCATAAACTGACTCCATCTCCTTTGCAAAAGAGTAGCTGCAATCAACAACTCAGATGCAGTAAACATGTATTTGGCAAAAATTTCATTATAATGTGATTTTCTATAAAGAATTTGGTTAGGTTGAAAGTGAGATTTTGTCTCTTGAGCATACAAAGAGTTTGAACAGTTCACATATTATGGCCTGAAATCTCAAGAATCCTCATCAGTTATCATTCATCCCCATTGTCCCCAATCGTTCTTCACTTCCTTCATCAAACTCATATTTATTGAGTACATATCATGAGCTAAGCTCTGTTCTTGGCTCAGTGGATACAGTGGGGACAAAGACACTCAAGTCCTTCCTGTCATGAGTCTTTAAATTGTATTTAAATTGTCTTTAAATTGTATTTTCAGGTCTACTTTTAGTCTGATGTTTACAACATACTTAAATGTTTAATTTTTAATTACAAAACCTGTAGAAGGAATCTTATTAAAGCTTGGTTTATGTATATGAGGTTTGAGAGTTCATACTTTACCAAAAGTTGACATTTGTTTCTAACTTGTTCACCAGAAATTAGTCTGATCTATATTCTCTTTTTTCATAGCACTTACCGTATTCTGGCCTATTACAGAATTTTATTTATTATATTTGCTGTGGGTTTCTTTCCCCATCCCCAATCCCAATCCCTGCTGTAGAATATATATGTTTCAAAAGGGCAGATGCTGTTATTTGTCAACAGTATCAAATAACTGATATATATTCCAAAATATATACATCCCAAACACCAAAGATTGTTCCTGACAAACATTAGATGTTTAGCAAATATTTGTTGGATGAATGCTTGTTGAATTAAAACTGTACAGAGACATCATCCTGTCACATAAGAAGTCATAGTATCCAACCAGGAAGCAAATGTCTGGACTCTGTTTGCTATTAATGGTTAATTGGTTAGTTAAGAAGGATTGTTAGTTCTTTGAAAGCCCTCACTACCCTGGTTTATATTTCTTATAAAAATAAGTAATTCATTTTTTAAACCTGAAAAGAAAATACGGTAATAAGCAGAGAGATGCAGGGAGGATTCTGACTCACTAACTGATAAGTTCGGAAAAAGTACCGTGATTGAAATCAGCTGAATGGTGCAGAAGGTTTTCTTTTCCTAATCTTGAGGAGCAGAATCCTCTCCCTCTGGAGTGATACGCAGAAGCATTTGGTATCCTCTGCCCGCGGTCTCTCACTTATGAAAGCTAGTTTCCTCGTTTATGCTTATACCTGGAGTCTGACTAGTTCTGCCCCATCCTGTTCTTTCTTCTGAGGTTGTCCGGAGAGGACCAAGTGGGCTGGAAATGGCTGATGGGAGAACATTCTCCTCGTGTAGTTCTGTTAGTTTTTTTGTTGTTGTTGAACTCTGATTTGTTTCTGTTTTGTTGTTGTTGTTGTTTTTGTTTTAAATTAAAAAACCTTCTTAGCTTGTAGAAGACTTCAAAGTTGTAAAAATGAATGTGTGAAAAAGTAGGCTTCTCCTTTCTTTTTCTCATTCATCTTTTTTACTGGGCGAAGGCTTTCAAGAGACTGATTTAGTCATGAGAAAGCTACACTCTTTAGATATCTTTGAACAGTTGAAAAATTAAGGCAAGTGTGAATCTTTTGGCATAGTTATCCCTGATTTACATCATTTCAAATAGCTGTTTTCATTATCTCTAAATGCTTTGTTATTATATTTTAGAAGGATGATAAATTAATGTAGATGTTAAACTTCATTCCATATAAAATTCTGTAGTAGGCCAGAATATGGTAAGTGCTATGGAAAAAGAGAATATAGATCAGACTAAAAATTACCAAGAGATCTTATTTATAGTATGATTTTATAAGTTGTATCTTGATTTTTAAAAAAGGTAAATCTGAAATTTTTGTTTTTTTTCTATTCATGTTAACAAGATAGGGATAAAAAGATAGTTTATGATTATTGGGGATATTACAGAAAACTGACTTTTGTAAGAAGATGCAATTAATCTTAGAAGGCTTAGAAACTTACAATCTAAAGTAAGTGATACTGGCATGATATATTTAATACAATTTAAGTTATCAGCATAGGCTTGTTCAGTCTAAATTCATTTTTATTTTCTCACATAATGTCACAATGCACAAAAGCTTTAGGACAATGCTAATGAATGTGTATAATTCTAATCGATATACTATTTTGTCCTTATCTTAAATATCAGCTTATTTTTTTCTAAGGAACAATACTAGAGCTTGTTTATGATACATTATATTAAAGCATTTTGGAATACTAAAGGTACTGAATACAGAATGTGGGAAAAGATATGTAAGAATTTTACAGGCCGTAGATTAAGTATATCGCCTTTTACTTATCTCCTAAAATTCCACCATCATTCTTATTTCTCTGTTGCGAGGCACTCTTCTTTCCATCAAAGTATCTCATAACTTTATTTTTTTCTTTTTTTTTTTCTCATAACTTTAAAACAAAAGAACAGCAACAGCAAACTGTGTTCTTGATTTGTCTAGGCCATCTCTCATGGCTGCAGCACATTTTCTATTGATGTACTTTAAATTTGTGCTCTATGCTGCTTTCCATTCTTATTCATAAATATCTGTCTTTGGTTTCCACGCCTTTTTACAGTGTAAGGAACTTTTGCCATACTCCTGTCTTCTACCTCTGCCCAACTATCACTCTTTAGCTATGTTTTAGTCTTTACCCTACTTGACTAGCCTCAGTGCTTCAACAGCATTGATCATTTCTCGCTTCTCACTCATCCCTGCCCTCATCAGGCCCCACTTCACCTTCCCTGCTAGCTCTGTTCTTCTTACTGACCTTCTTCCCTTCGTCTAAATGGTTTGTGCCAATCTGGGACTCATTCCAGAGTGAGCTCATCCACTTTAAGAGACACATCTGTCATTGTTTCTCAGGTTATTTCCTTAATTTATCTCGTGAGCTCTGTTCTTTCACAGACACTGCAGTCTCCTATTTCTGACGTTAGGACATCTCCATTTTGCTGTGCCAGTCTTATCCAAACCAACTAACCAAAAACCAAATGATTATTCCTAACATCTTTCCCCGCAAGTTATTCTCTAATTTTGTCCATTTTGCTATCATTTCTCCAGTTTCGAAGGAACTTCAATTAATTTCCTTCAATTAATAAAAATATTAAGTCATTCAACAGTACTCTTGAAGCCCTTCCTTTTTTGATACAAAGCAATTTATTAGGTTGTATAACAGTGAATGAAACCTTTTAGAATATTTATCATATATTTGGACAGACAGATACAAGTAACTGCAAGTCAGGATAGCTGTGGAAACAGAACATAGTGAAAGAAGTCATGAGTTATGGCAGAGGTCAGGGTACTGGAATGAGGGAGATTTTCAAACGGAAATATAGCATTGGTGAAATCTTGAAAGGGTCATGATTCTTGATGACCAAAGAAATGTTAGAAAGGGTTATTAGGCTGAGGGACCACCTTAATAAAATAAATACACTATGAAATATAAGTAGAAAACTAGATCATTTAAAAAGGGTGGCTTCAAATCACTTCATGTGGTTTGAAAAAATAATACTAAAAATTCTTCAAATTCTAAACACTTAGAATTCTCAGAAAGAATTCTAAAAATCTTTGTATCTGCTCGTATATTTTTAAGTTGACAGCTAGAACTATTTTGTCAGAAGTCCAAAGAATTTTAATTTTGTACTATAGTGAAAATCCCGGTATTTGAAAATAAAGCTGTTGTATAACTCATTTAAATATATGCATTACAATCTAAATATCAAAAACATTTTATATCTTTAAACAGTCATTTAAAAATACATGCATAGGCTTTTTAAGCAATAGCATATTTTACAGTATTTTTGTTTTCTTTGACTACATTATACTTTTTTACCACAGAAATATATTCCAACGTTATATATTTTTTTTACTTTAAAGTCTTTTATTGGTTCCCCTTTCATATTTATTTACAATAAAAATCATTGTATATTTTTAAATTTCTTGATTATAACACTGAATGTGTAAAGCATTCTCCTGAATTCATTTATCATTACAGTTATTAGGAAAACCTTTGTCTAGTAAGATAAATATTCTGTAAAGTTTGATCTATGCTTGTTAACATAAAAAGTGAAATGTTACTGAAAGCACATTATTTAATGAGGTTTATTTAAGTGATTATTATTTTTTGTTTAAATTAAACAGTTCAGCAGTTTTATTCCTTTTGTTAAATTGTAGAAGCCAAGTTGTAAGCGCCACCCCCTCCAGATAAGATAGAAACAGTCCAAGTGATTTATCTTTGGAAATTCATCCTCTTTTAATTCTATTAATAGATCCATTAAATCCTTCTCTGATTTTGGTGAAAGCATGCATAAGAAGCTAAGTTGCCAAAGAATTGAATTCCAAGTTATTAGAGTTATTCCGTTCATACCAACACAATATTTCATAATTTCCCTTTATTTTTTTCCTAGACAATTTTCTTCCCCATGGCAAGGTACCTTAGTAGTGTTTGGAATGTATAAGAAACATACCTTCCTTTTGAAAAATGGGGAAAAAATATTGTGAAAGGCAACTTGGGAATTGAGAATTTGAAGAACATGGAGATTTTCTCAAATAGATCTGTATTAGAAAATTATTTATGGATTAAGATTCATTCATTCAAAGTATAATTATTGAGTACTTCCCATGTGCCAGGTAGTAGGGGTACAAGTATAAACAAAGCGAATTTTCCTTAACACTATTCCTCTGCTCACACATCTCTTAATTTTCCATTTCCCCAAGAGTTTGCCTCCCTTAGTTTAGAGACTGCTGTGAAAGGACCGAGTACACTTAGGTAAGGCTAGGAAATGGCTTTTGTGAGAGTTCATGGAGAACCATAGATATCGTGCCAAGTCAACTGGATTTTATTATGCTTGGGTGATTGTGAATTATTGAAATATTTTCAAAAAATTATTACAATCAGATCAATATTGAGGGATGATATAGAGAAAAAAGTTTAAAAAACAAGAAAACTTTTTTGGAGGCTCTACTAGTTATAATAATCAAAGCTAGTTTAAATTAACAGTCAGAACGCCCCCATTCTGTATAAATAAGTAATTAAATTTTAGGCTCCAGTTAGAAAACTATGATATTTTATGAGAAGGAAGAGTGTAGATGGGCTGCTCATTGTTCCAGATGTTACAGCTACCTCTAAAGCTTAGCCCTGGGAGGAAGACTGGGCATTGGGTGTGAAAGAAACCAGACAGTAAGTCAGAGTGATACCTTTAAAGGCAATGAATCTTCAAGATCAGGAGTGGAATTGGTAACAGAGAACAACACTGGGGTGGGGGTGGGGTGGTACACCAGCTTAAAAACAGATTAAGCTATAGGGAAGACATTTTATCAGTCAGGAAGGCAAGGAATCCAAATTGTCAGTGTGGTTGTCTAACAGGTTTAGGGGACACTGTGGTGAGAAGACTGTTGAGGCAGCGTTCAGAAATCCAGAGAACATGCTCAAATGGGTTGTGAAAGTAAGATGAGGAGGCTTAAGTAGCATAGCCCCGGATGCATACTGGTTAGAACAGGCAGCACTGGTTCTAAATGGATTTAATCCAAGGAAAATACTAAGATAACAGATAGCATAATGTTTAAAGAGCATAGGTTCTGGGCTTAGACTGCCAGGGTTCTCACATCAGGCTTAAGAGTCTCAGAAGCTTGGATAAGTTACTTAGGTTCTCTGAGTCTCAATTTCCTTATCCATAAAACTTTGTACAGATGTTATAAGAATTGAGTATGATAATTTGTTGAAATTCTTAGTGCCTGGCATATAGTAAAGATTCCATACTTATCTTACTATTAATAGTATTGAAACCACTTGTCTAGCTCCTAGGAATGATTTCAAATAACTTGATATTGAATTTCTTAAATAGAGAACATAGAGACATGTAATTTTGTGTTAACAAAGAGCACGGTTGACTCAAAGCCTGGGGTACAGCTGAAAATGTATTAACATATGCCTGGCCCCTAGTAAACACTCAGTAAATATTTGTTGAACAAATTATATTGCCACAGCTGAAGGAAACAGAGTGGTATAGAATTGCAGAGCATGCCAGTAAGATAATAAAGTATACTTTACCTTCATTCCTGTTTGACTACAAAACATGGTAATTTATCTTCACAGAACAAGATTAAATATATATCTTGTAAATACCTGGCTTTGTTCTCTTAGTCTAAAAAGATGATCAAGAGTAGGTAGAAAGAGATAATCATAACAGGAAACCAGAGAATAATATTGCTAAGTATGAGTGGGAAAATGAAAATTTGCAGAAACTGGTGATTTTATTTAAAGCATGAAGGAGTCAACTTTTCTTTCTCAGGAGAAAAATATTCAAAAAGTGAGTACTTTATCTTTTATGTTTAATAAAAAGTTTATACTTCTGTTGTTTCACCTTATATGTTCATATTTCTTCAAATATTTTTTCTTTTTTATATTACTATGTGAACAATTTTCATGAAATTGTTTCTTTTGAAGACATGTTTTACAACTCTAAAGTTATCTTCTGCATGCTCCAATTAAGTCTGTAAATTATGTATATATGTGTCTAAAACAAAAGAAAAAACATTTTAAAATCTATTGTAATAAAAAGAAAACAAACTTGAAAAATTTTCTGACTAGATATTGTGTTCCATAACAATTTAGTCATAATGAGAACCTAGTGTCAGATGGCCAGGATCCAGTCAGAGCTTTTCAGTTTTTTCATAAGTTTCTTTTAATCTTGGTTTCCTTAATTATGGATTAGAATTCATCTGACTCAATGTGCTTGCTTCACAGGAATGTTTAGTGGGGGTCAAATTAAATAATATATAAAGTGTTTTTAATGTTTTAATATTTATTTTTGTTTATTTATTTGGCTGCACCAGGTCTATTTTATTTATTGCTTATTTGGTTTATTTTTGGCACACAGGATCTTAGGTCTTCATCATGGCATGCAGGATCTTTAGTTGCCACATGCATTCTCTTAGTTGGGCATGTGGGATCTAGTTCCCCTGCATTGAGAGTGCAGAGTCAGCTTCTGGACCACCAGGGAAGTCCCTAAAGTGTTTTTTTTAAATCAATGTTCCCCAACCTATTTTTGGAAGATCATGTCTTCTGAGTTCCTTCATGGAAGAAGGTGAGGATTAAGATGTGCTCTAAAAGAAAGCTTAGAAAATACTGCATACTACATCCAGGTCATCTACATCTTGGAAGTGAATAGTCTTTCGCTTAAAGATTCTGAGATGCCCCATAATTAAAAACCTGTTCAATTTTGATAATATGCCATCTAAGGGCCACAAAATCCTTATACAATGTAAGATAACACAATCTGACTTTTTTGCACATGACGTTCTGTCCTCTGACCCTCTCCAGTACACCTGGTATGCTCGCTCCAGTTCCCAGTATCCAGTAGTTAAGACTTCAGGTAGATTCTGCGTCTGTACGGGTCATTTAACCTCATAATAGAATGTTATGCTTTCTGGAGTGGTGACCTCTCAAGTATAGTAATTGGGTTACAGTGATACACTTTGTTAAAAGTTATACTTTAAATCTAACATTGGGATGAGATTGGATTCATGTGTTCATGTTTCCAGCCAGGTAGGTTAGCAGGAAATAAAAAAATGTTCCAATGTGTGTCTATTGCCATGCATTTGTAGCAAATAGAAAAAAAAAAAAAAAATTCGAGCTATTTGATCCAATTTTTAACCTTTATGTTCAGTAAACACACCTTGATCTACAAATTCCAACTTCCTTGTTTTAACATGCCATTCTTTTAATTTATGCCTTTTCACTAAACACAAGCTGAGTAATGGCATGGAGGAAAGAGGGTCACACTTTATGGGTGGAATGTTTACTAACACTGATTTTTTTTTTTTTTTTTTTTAAGTAACAACCAGTTACTGATTTTTTTTGTCTTTTAAGCCTTTGTTCTTATTCTCAAATATTGGATCCTTTTGCCTAAATTCAGCTTGAAACTGGCCTTGGTCAGGGGTTTTAGGGGTAGATGCCTGGATGTGTACAGTATTCTTGCTGTGTAAGGGCCTTTCATTTGGTAGAAGTCACTCCTTCAACTCTCCAAAATTATAGTAACAACTTTAGTCATATACAGACAGTGCCAGTGGAACCTCAGTGTATGAGTCCACATGGTGGGTTTAGGAATCTAGATTTTGCTTTTTAGATTTCCCATTCGTACGCCCTAAAAGATTCCTGGTGATGAGTAGAAAATAGCACATATTTTTTATGCTAATTGGGCTAGAAACATGAGAGGTGATGAGAGGGTTTTGTAAGTATGTTTTTTGCATACTCCTCTCTCTCTGCATTCAGTCTCTTTTCCTTTTATAAGGAAAGGAGAGAACTCATTCTATTTATTATCATGTGTCTGCATGGCCTTGAAATCTAAAGCTAGATTAAATCAGTCCCAGAAAAGATTAAGTTCAGAATGATAGAGAGGGTTGTAGATAGGTTTATGGATATATGTGAATACAGGAATTATATATCAGGCCTGACCTGATTTTTTTTTCTTCTATGCAAATATTGAACTGATTCTTTAAAAAATTTTTCTTGGGCCAGTGTTACTTAATAGGATGCACAGAACTTGTAGCTAACTTAAGATGGAAAAAATAATGGTAAATTATGTATTGTAAGCTAGCCATCTAAAAGCTGACTCCCCTTCTTGATATCTGGGCACAATATATATATTTTGTTAACAGACAGTAGAGATGCTTCAACTTATTTCTTCCACAAAATTTTGAACTATTTAAACCAGGGTCAATCTGAGCCAATTAATGCCATACAAAAATATAATATTACATTGCAAATTCTGATGGATGGTATATGCAAACAGTTTTACCGGGAATGATCAGATCATTTCTGAGTTCACAGAGTCTAATAGGTTAAATTTGGTTGTGACTCCATTGATCTAAATGTCACCCAGTGATTTACAGGAGGGTGGATTGTTACATTTGGTCTTACTGAAGTAATATTGGTGCATTTATTCCTCTGACATTATATGTTAGCTTTATTGGTTCTGAGTTATTATCAGTGTGCATTCCCAAAATGTTACCTCCTAAAAAATAAGTTCTAGAGTATGAAACTGTTTATAAATTGTAGGCTTTAGTCAACCAATCGTGAAATAAGGACACATTTGCATGCAACAACCAAATGATCCCCACCCCGTGTTAAATCAGGAGGGCTCTCATGTGGTGTAACACAGCCCTCACCTGTTGACATCAGAGTAGAAGCACGTCTGTCATCACTGAAGTTTAAAAATACAGCATGAGGGAAGATGTTGTTGTTGTTTAGTCACTAAGTCATGCCCAGCTCTTTTGCAACTCCATGGACTGTAGCCCACCAGGCTCCTCCGTCCTTGTGTTTCTTCAGGCAAGAATACTGGAGTGGGTTGCCATTCCTTCTCCAGGGGAGCTTCCTGACCCAGGGATCTAACCCATGTCTCCTAAATTGGCAGGCAGATTCTTTACCGTTGAGCCATCAGGGAAGCCCATGAGGGAAGATGTGTGCATACTGCATGCTAAGTTGCTTCAGTCATGTCCGACTGTCTGTGACCCTGTGGACTGTAACCCACCAGGCTCCTCTGTCCATGGGATTCTCCAGGCAAGAATACTAGAGTGAGTTGCCATGTCCTCCTCCAGGGGATCTTCCTGACCCAGGGATTGAACCTGCATTTCTTCAGTCTGCTGCATTGGCAAGCGAGTTCTTTATCATTAGAGCAACCTAGGAAGATAGGAGAGGACAGAGTAGAAGGCGTTAAGTGTGGGCTTCATACTTAATACAACTTCCTTTAGGTGAAAGACAAAAGGAAATTTTCTTTTCTTCCACTTTAAATTTCTGGTTATCAAACTAAAGAGAAAATTTAGGCAAGATAGCTGAGTTTACCACATGAATTTGGGTATTATCTTTCACACGTCTTCTTATAATTATCTCCTCTCTACACTGACTTTTTAGCAACTATCAAGGTATCCCCTTCATAAGGTATTAAGTGATTGTGAATTCTAGGGTTAGTAAGTGAAGCATAAATTTTAAAAGACTGTAATTAGAAGATGTGTAAGATGGTGTGTTCTTTCAGTTCAGGAGTGACTATCAATAGTCACTGCCATGTTGCTGTAGCTCAATTCCCCATTCTTGCCACTGTACACTCTGTGCTGGTGTATTCTGTCTGCTCTGTGTGCTACTTAGAACTTAGATCCCGGATTCTTCACTTAATTTTCTTCCTTTTGGTCTTAGTATGACCTAAATCACTTAGTTGTTTGATAGGAAAGTAGTCAGAAGTTCCCACATTAAGGCTGACTCCTAAATAATCTGTTGAATAGATACATTGAATCTAATTTTTCTCTTTCCTACCTCTCATATATTTGAGTATAATAATCCTGAAGGTAGAAGAAGGGGAAAACATGACATTAATTTATCATAGCTAGATGTTTGGAATGAATTCACAATGTGAGGTTTACAATAAGGCAACACTATTAGAATTAAAGATTATGAGTAAAGTAAAATAACTCTCAATGCAAATGTAAAATGTGTAATATAAAATAGAATACATGTATAAACTAAAATTTTTAATTAAATATTATTTATAAAGTATTACTGCTTTTATAAAATCTTTTGCTTTTAATGACTAGCTTCCATTAATTATATAAGAACTCTCTAGGCAGTTTGAGTCAGAAAATTTTTGTCTTGATCTCCAAATGGCATTTCCTCCCAGACTTCAAAATAACTCATATTCACCCCATGGATATGTCATCAATCTGTAATGTGTGAATGGACACTATTCTTTCCTATATTTGACCAAATGTTTCATTTCCTGAAAATTAGATTACTTAAATGCAACAAACAGATGGCCACAAAGTCCTGTAATAGCTTACTCTGCCATGAAATTTATTATCCAAATCTATGAGCTAGGCCTGAGAAGTTAACAAAAGTTCTTTCTGAACACGACTGTGCCATAGTTAATGTTATAATCATCAAATCGTTTTAAGTTAATTAATTTACTTTAGACTTTAAAAGGAAAATTTTGAAAAGCTATTTCATAGTTTCTATAAAAAGTTAAAATTGTGAACAAGTCATATCAGCTACTTTGGTTAAAGCTCATCTTAGAGTTGACCTTAAGGTATTAAAAAGGCAATATGAATGATACATGATACAAAATAGTAACTTTAATTTTTTTTTTCCCTCTCTTATAGTCTTCAGATATCTTCTCTAGGCTAAATAAATTAACTTCTCATCAGGATAGAGACTTTTGTTAATGAAGACATGATTCTGTATATTCTGCTTACTTTTGTTATTGTTGAATGTAAAAGCAAGTTAGGTCATTTGATTGAGTCCAAAAGCATACAGCTTTTGAGTAGGCATCTGTGATGGCTTTGTCTCAACCATACATAATGAACTCAAGAAGTATCAACTTACTACATATCAGCTATGCAGAAAAAATAAAGTCATTTTGCTATTGGAAAGGTTTTTCAGCTACCATTCAATATATTCTTTAGCAGACCTGTAAAACG
Organism: Bison bison bison; assembly: GCF_000754665.1. Lineage (NCBI taxonomy): Eukaryota > Metazoa > Chordata > Mammalia > Artiodactyla > Bovidae > Bison > Bison bison. The sequence continues at coordinate 14,969,782 of NW_011494753.1, read as the reverse complement.
TAAAGGTTTTGGTGAAAGATCAAGGACCAAGTGCAATGAATGTAGGAGCTGAAACTTTTCCAAGACATATTTCTTTTACCAGTTTGCATTCAGGTGACCTTTAATTCAATGAATTCATTGAATATATTTTATTTCCTAAAATATATACCTAAGTATATTCAAAGTCCTTTACCAAGAAATAGCCAAATTTTCCTTGATCTTTTACATAAAGAAGCTATTAGAGGACATTTATACAGTCCTTCAGAGTCCACGGGGAAATCATTGACAGAAAACAATCTCATTAATTCATTTTCTACTTTTGGTCTAGAACATTCTGGAAAAATACAAATTAAATAAGCACATATTAAAGTCCCATCTGATGTCTAAGGCAGAGAGCAGAATTGCAGAGTAGTGGATGGGGTTCTCATCCAGCGAGGCAGGTTCTCATCATGGGAGCTACTGCCAACCACAGCGTATGTCCGTGTTGAGTCAATGGCAGGCTCTCTGCGCTGAGGAGTAGCGTGGAGCACAGTGACAGTTCCAGATTCACTCACGTCCCCTCTGCTGCTCACCACCCAGCATCTGTCCGTGAGGTCTGAAGACTGAGCCATTTCAGGTTTCCAATAATTTGTGAACATTTCATTTTGCATTTAATTTTATGGCTAAGATTTTTTCCCTTGGAATAAAGGATTTATTTTCTTCCCTGTGTTCAGCTGTTAACACATTTAAGTCAGTCCATGTTTTTTTCTTTCAGTAATTTTTATTCAAGATGTATGTTTTTTCCCCATTTTTCATTGAAATATTAATGGAATATATAATACTTCTTTTAATTTTTGGATTTTTTTGTTGTGTGCAGGGGAAAAAAAATAAAGGTCAAATGATCAAAGGCTTTTGTTGACGACCCCAGACCAACATTCAGAGTTAAGCATCATTACAAGGGCCCAACTAATGTTAAGAGTAATTTTACTTGACATGTGTGACAATTAACATGTCAAGCCAAATGCAGCCTATCATTATTGGCCATTAGTTTATTGTGGAAATATTTATTGAGTGCTTGAGAACTATGAAGCACTACCACATAGCATGATGTCCTGAACAAAACAGAGGCTCAATAATATTTGCTGTTTTCATGGGGATCTTTACTCTTGTGTAAGAGCTTTTGTAGCAAACGAGAGCAGCCTCTGAGAGCACGGCAGCAGCTCCAAAAGCACTGATTAATGTGCTTCATCAGTGCAGTCAGATGCACTCCATGAACGTATTTCATCTTGTCTACATTAAATTTCTACTAAGTGTGTACGGATGGCCTAGTAAACTTATTTAGGACAGTATGCTTAATATTGGAGATGATCCTAAGAAACTACAGATTTTTCAATATGATATTCTAATTAAAACCTAATTAGCAATTCACTGTGCTGGAATTTTGATTTATAGCATAGAAAAAAATACTCACTGTGCACAGAAAGTCAAGATGTATTTTTTGGAGACATTAGAATTTCAAAAATATAAGGCAGCACATGTGGAATTTAGAGGTGTTAAAAATCTAAAGTGTGGGTTTCTCCATAGCTTTAAGCTTGAACAGTTTTGTATAATCAGTGAGCTTGCCAAACAGTATCAAAAACTCATTTTCTTCAAGTGCTTTATTTATCTTTAATAGAACCTTCATCACCCTGGTGTTGTAAATTTGGAGTGTATGTTTGAGACGCCTGAAAGAGTGTTTGTTGTTATGGAAAAACTCCATGGAGACATGCTGGAGATGATCTTGTCAAGTGAAAAGGGCAGGTTGCCAGAGCATATAACGAAGTTTTTAATTACTCAGGTAAGAAATCAATTAGAGTCAGGAAATAAAAAAGGTAATATTTAATATCAGATGTTATCACTATTTAACTAGAGCTTTCTAGGCCTGTTGTTTAGACCCTACCTCCAGAGTCTGAACTACACTAAAAAAAAAAAAGTGGAATGGCTTATTTTATTATCTAATTTATATCTGTAGTAGTCAGGGTTTAGGATAGTACCAAATGAATAATGTATATGCAGGCACAGGTATTAAAACTGCTCATGAAATTTTAAAATGCACAGTGGCTGAGTCCTGAATCTTTGAAAATATTCAGGAATGTGTAGCCTGTTAGATATTATTGAATTCTTTTATCTTTACCTGTTTCGGTTGCCATCTGGTTACCATAATATAGTACTTTTTCCAATAAAGTTTCCTTAGAAACATGCTGGCTTATTTCAGGGTCTGAAGCATAAAGAAATGTCACTGTTCATGTTGAGTTTTCTCTTGACCCTCTAAATTTATGTCCTAGTAGAGAACATTTTGAACCGACCTTTTAGATTAAAATAAGCTGATGTTGATGATTTTCTCCTTTATAGATACTTGTGGCTTTGCGACATCTACACTTTAAAAATATTGTTCATTGTGACCTCAAACCAGAAAACGTGTTGCTAGCATCCGCTGATCCTTTCCCTCAGGCAAGTATGAAAGCCTCTCAGCAAAAAGGCTGCCGAGAGCATCACTGGCTCCCTTGCTGCATTCTGTCACCCTTTCTCCTCAAAACTTTGCCTGTCTGTCTTCATCCATTTGTTACCTTCTTGTACTATGGGGACTGCCTCTGTCATTCTGCATCTCAGTTCAGCCTGCCTTTATAATATAATGCACACCAGGCCTCTCATCCTGCTTCTGCTGCCGTGGTGTGGACATCCTGGGGAACCGGCAGCACTAGGTCAGTGCTGGGAGCACTGGCCTGAGAGGGAGACAACTTCAGAGTCCCAGGGATGCTGCCAGCTCTCTAATGTTAGGCAGGGTATTGCAGTTCAGTGTTGTTCCCAGGGATGAAGACAGAAGTTTCTTCTTTTCCTCAACTCAGAGAATGCAAAACAACTGATCTCTTTCCAGATACCCTCGTGTCTGAAGTGACCTGACCAAGGTGGCTGTTCTGTGTTGCTTCCATGATGCCCTCAGATCCTGGCTACCTTTCCATGCAGAGCTAATTTTGAGGATATTGTGAATGATGGCGTGTGCTTATCCTTCAGCCTTTACATATAATAAGTCCTTGAGTTAAATCCATCACTTTGCATGATGTTTTCCTGCCTTGTAAAACAGAATAACCTACTTTTATGTATACATATTTTCACATTTGTCTCTCAGTTCTAGGAGGAGAAAGGGAAAATGTTTAGATGATATTTTTATGAATAAAAATATACTTTTGTGTCTTTTCATGAATTGCTATCCTCAAAGTACATAAAATGGAAAATAGCTGTTAGTTCTACCATGAGAAATCCATACAATATATATAAAGTATTATAGTTGTTTTTTAGCTGTTGTGGACCAAGACAGACTGATATACAAATTAGTGACCTGACTGTATCTTCAAACCATTATTATCAACAGGTGAAACTTTGTGATTTTGGTTTTGCCCGGATCATTGGAGAGAAGTCTTTCCGGAGGTCAGTGGTGGGTACCCCAGCTTACCTGGCTCCTGAAGTTCTAAGGAACAAGGGCTATAATCGCTCTCTAGACATGTGGTCTGTTGGGGTCATCATCTATGTAAGCTTAAGTGGCACGTTCCCATTTAATGAAGATGAGGACATTCACGACCAAATCCAGAATGCAGCTTTCATGTATCCACCGAATCCTTGGAAGGAAATCTCTCACGAAGGTAATATCTCCTATTCAGAAGTGATAATGATTTCCTCATTAAGTGTTACATTATTGATTCAGTCATGAAATTTAAATTGATAAATGCTCATGGCAAATTGCCCACCAGAGTAGGGGCACAAATTGATTGAGGTGGGTTGAGAAGTAAAGGAAATGGAGACAAAAATATCTACTGGTGAAACTTACATATAGAGAAATTAAGAAATAAAAATTAAGAGGTAAATGAAATAAAGAGAAACTGTTCATCATTGGTTATTTCCTAAGAACTTATGAATATTTATACATAGATACAATGGCAATACTTGATCTTTACTAACAGTAATCTTTGATTTACTATATGCCTATTTATGTTTTAAGCACTTTTAACTTACAATGGACACAAGAACCTTATGATACTGATATTTTAGTTATCACATTACATATATTAGTATACCGAGTTCTTTGTATACCGTTTTCCTGTATGTGGCTTTAGAGCATGTATATAATATTTTATTTAGTCATTTCCCTAGTGTTATACTTTAGATTATTTCTGTTTATTCAGTGTTAGATAATTTCATGTATAATTTCTTATATATATCCTGATGATTTTTTAGGGTAGATTACCTTGGCAGTGTTTCATTATTTAAAATTAAGTTCTCCTTAATAAATATTTACTTCTTAAAGGGAGAGTGATAGATAGTTTAAAAAGAAGTGGTGGGCCCAGTCAGGCTAGAGAAAATGGCTCACTGCATGCTTCACAAAGGAGTTCTTCATTAACATGCTTTGGAGTTTATTTAATTCTCACCCCAAAAAATCCTTAAGATAGATTTTACTATTATATCTAGATTTCAGGCAAGGACATTGAGGCAAAAGGAGTGAACCCCCACCAAAATCACAAAGCTGGTAAATGGCAGAGCCAGGATTTATGCTCAGATGGTCTGAACATCCATTCTTTAACCCTTAGTCATGCTTCCTTTTTAGTTTTCAGGCAACATCTAGTTCTACGTTTGTTGAGACTTTTTAACCACTTGAAAAGGCAAATACATTCATAGATAAATATCTGCTTGATACCTGTTATTACACATGGTGGTATAGAAATTGGAAAAAAGCATGTATAAACTGCCTGGATAATTAGTTCTTAGACTACTGTTCATTGTAAATGGCACAGTCCATCCATTATCAAAGCTTTGAGTTACTATTGGCTGCAACTTTCTTTAAATTTTATTGAAAGATAGTTGATTTACAATGTTGTGTTAATTTCTTCTATGTAGTAAAGTGACTCACTTTAATTATATATTTTTTCATATTATTTTCCATTATAATTGTCACAGGATATTGAATATAGCTCTCTGAGCTACACAGTAGGACCCTGTTTATCCATCGTATATATAATAGTTTGCCTCTCCTAATGCCAAACTCCCATTCCTTCCTTCCCCTACTTTCCTTCCACCTTGGCAACCACAGTTCTGTTCTCTGTATCTGTGAGTCTGTTATTGTTTCACAGATACGTTGATTTCTATCATGTTTTAGATTCCACATATAAGTGATCATCATACGGTATTTGTCTTTCTCTGACTTACTTCACTTAGTGTGATAATTTCTGTGTCTGTCCATGTTTCTATAAGAGGCATTATTGCATTCTTTTTGATGGCTGAGTAATATTCCATTGTATGTATACTTATCTTCTTTATCCATTTATCTGTTGATGGACATTTAGGTTGCTTCCACGTCTTGGCTATTGTAAATAGTGCTGCTCTTAACATAGGCGTGCATATATCTTCTTGAATAATAGTTTTGTCTGGGTATATACACAGGAGTAGGTTGCTGGATCATATGGCAACTCTGTTTTTAGTTTTTTGAGGAACCTCCATAATGCTCTCCACAGTGGCCACACCAGTTTACATTCCCACCAACAGTGTAGGAAGGTTCCCCTTTCTCCATATCGTCTCCAGCATTTATTATTTATAGACTTTTTGATGATGACCATTCCGACTGCTACCTCACTGTAGTTTTGACTTTGACTAACATTGTCTAATTAGCTGAAATTATAGCTAGGTGGATATATCTTAATGGAATCTTTGACCTTCAAGAGAACTACCACATAGCTGAAAGACTAATGAAATATATTTAGGATAAGTCAACAGAGGCAAAAAGGGAAGTGTAATTCTTTTTCCTATCCAGGAGGCAGAAAAGAGGGAATTGTCAAATAACCTTGTGACCTGAACTTGCCGGGGAACATTACCTTTAAATGCAGTTAACATTATGTTTGATACCTGTAATCTAGAAATCCAGTAAAAATAAATCGATGTTGTTAACCACAGCACAAATGTGAAATATCTCTACAGCCAGTCGGACATTTTCCTGTTCTGCAGGAATATTTGGAAAATTAGGAAAATAGCCTTCACATTAAAATGTTTTTTTCCTTGGAGTAGTAGAGTACTTTGCTTGAAGAAGTGGAACAAATCATGCCTGGTCTCTGGTATCATGTAAATATGCTGTCCTTCTATGTGGATGTAATCTTCTTAGCTATAGGCTGTAAATGTTTAATTATCACTTGTATTAGAAAGCAAAAGAATGGATATCAACAGCTCAAGGAACTTTTGCTGGGAAACTACAATATACATGTGTAAGTAATGTGAAAGTAAAAGACAAAACATAAAATATCTTTCAAACAACGTGAAAGTTTGTAGGGGAGATGAGTTATATGAACTTGGGAAAATGATCATATATTTTCTTGAATTGTTAGCTTGGTATAAAATCAGGGTCTCCAAGTTCAGAGGAGAAGGACTCACTATGGACTTGACTAGTCAGAATTGAATTTTCAGAGGAGATGGAACTTAGGCCAGTCAGTAAAGAATGAAGAGATACAGCATTGCACAAAAGAGAATTACATGGGCTAATTCAAGAAGCATTTATATTTGACCAGAAAGAATACATTTTACTTGGCTATAGAAATGTCTAAGCACTAAAAATTTCCTGCCACTCAAAATGATATGGTAACCAGCTCATGTAGAATCTTGTTCTTGTAAATGACTCAAGTATCAGTTTGCACATTTATTGTCCTTTCTTCTCAGCATCTTTTTCCAGCTCATTTCCGCATTTGAGGCACAGGAGTTGCACTGTTTGCTAACAGAAGCCCTGACAGCAAATGAGTTATCTACCTGCTGGTATACAACCAGAAGTAATATTGAATATAAAGAAAAGCTGGCCAAATTATGTCATAATATTAACTGAGGTGTTACAACAGTAATTATTGGCTTAGATTCTATTCCATTATCTTGTTGGGAACAAATACTTTCCAGATTAGGTATAATCACAGGGCCAGTACCAAATAATATTAAGCACGTAGGATCTGATGAGTACACAAGCAAACTAGGATCTGGCAAAGAGTGGTCACAGCTGATATTACAATATACTGCAAACCACACCAGAACCAGCAAAAATTCAAAATCAAGGAAGTAAAAATCTAGGCACCTCAGTGACTCTAATAAATCAGAGGTAAGGAACAGCAGTGAAGTAGTTTGAGATGTTGTACTTCCTGCCATTCTAATTAGCTATCACTTACCTCTTTGGGCTTCAGTTTCTCATCTGTAAAACAGAGTAATGATTCCTGCCCATGTAATGAAGTTGTAATAGAGACTGAAAGAGATAAAGGATGTGAAAGGCATTTATAGAATGCAGGTGTGGGGTGAGCCAAGGACTTGGATCTAGGAAAAGGATAGCAGAACAGTAAGCTACGCAGTTGCTCTGGCGGGTAACCAAGAATTGATTGTATAATTTTAGAAATTATATGCAAACTTCTGTGTGCATTTCCCAAGTGTTCTTCAGTCATACTGTTAGTTGTACTTTTTATTTCTTGGCATGAAAAAGCAAAAGATAGAAGAAAGTTGTAAGGTCTTTGCAGCATACATAGACGGGTCAGAATGAGAAAATTCCTTTATCATGCTTTTTTCTCTGTTAATATAGACATGGATTCAATCAGTACTATATATTGGTGTGTTTGAGCTCTTATTGTGCTATTTGATCCTCACAGCAGTCCTCTAATAAGCATTTTAGTCTCTGTATTAGTGAGAAACTGAAAAGGTTAAATGACTTGCCTAAGGTGACTTGAAGTCATTGATTGTCTTTTTTTTTTCTTTCTTAGACAATTGATTTCTGTTTATTTACTGTTTTATTTTGGCTGCACTGGGTCTCTGTGACACTGGCGGGCTTAGTCACCTGTGGCATGTGATGTTTTAGTTCCCTGACCAGGGATTGAACTGCATTCCCTGTATTGGAAGGCAGATTCTTAACCACTGTACTGCCAGGGAAGTCCCTGTTTCCATTCTTTATAGCTCACCGTTTTGCACACCAAAGGGTGCTTGTTTCTAATGTCTTGATATTTAAGAACCTATAGGCGTTCCCTTGTGGCTCAGACAGTAAAGAATTGAGAGAGTCATTTCCTAGGCAGGTTGATAAGGAGTCTAGAGGTCCCCAAGGAGAGAGGGGTCTGGAATTCTCAAGGAGGAAGAAAGGACAAACTTTTTTTTCCTTCTCTACATTTCCTTAGGATTATATAACAATAATGTATCCTGCCTGAGGACAGTCTCTGGATTAAGGACAGTCTCTGGATTAAACCTTCTGGCTAATTCTGTTATCTTAAAGTGTAAATTATGGGAATAGACCTAGTCTTTACGTGGGAGAACTGGGTTCGATCCCTGGGTTGGGAAGATCTCCTGGAGAAGAAAATGGCACCCCACTCCAGTATTCTTGCCTGGAAAATCCCATGGACGGAGGAACCTGGTAGGCTACAATCCATGGGATCGCAAAGAGCTGACACGACTAAGCGACATTTACTTTTACTTTACAAGGATTATATAACAATAATGTATCCTGCCTGAGGACAGTCTCTGGATTAAACCTTCTGGCTAATTCTGTTATCCTAAAATGTAAATTATGGGAGTAGGTCTGGTGAGGTCTTTTCAACCTCCAGACATTCTTTGGATTCATTGGAGAGTATATAATTTCATTGATAACACTAGCAAGTGGGTACTCTTTCTGCACCCTTCTGATGCCTATGTCAGAAGCTTTCTCTATCTCCTTTATTAATAAAAGTTTATTACGCTAAAACTCTGAGCGATCAAGCCTCGTCTCTGGCCCCCGATTGAATTCTTCTCCTCCAGGGGCCAAGAATCCCGGTGTCTTCGTGTGATTCAACAACAACCTTTCAGAATCTGCCTGCAGTGCGAGAGACCTAGGTTCGATCCCTGGGTCAGGAAGATCCCCTGGAGAAGGGAATGGCAACTCACTCCAGCATTCTGTCTGGAGAATTCCTTGGACAGAAGAGCTTAGCAGGATACAGTACATGGAGTTGTAAAGAGCCAGATGCAACTGAGCGACTAACACTTTTAATTTCAAGGAATATTTTAAACTTATTAATTATTTATGCTATTATAATAAGTTGAGTACCAGCATTATAGAGATACTCTTACCCATAATATATCAGTGAATTAATCAGGATTTGTGTGCAAATAGTATAAACTTATCTCTCACTAACTTAGATAATTTATTGACTCACACAGTGGGGTAGGTCCAGAAGGTGAGCCCCATTCATCTGGAACCTGTGGTTCAAGTGACACATTTCTCCATCTCTCACTCTGCTTTACCTTACGGTGTCTTCCTTCTCAGGTAGACTTTTCATGTGGTGCAAAGTGATCTCCCAGCAGCTCCAGGCTAACATGCTACCCATTGTATATGACTCAGAATGGAAGCATAATTATCTCAGTAGCTGTAGATTCTCTGAAAGGGGCACTGATTGGCTGTGCTTAATCCCGTAATACCCTGGGAACAATCACATTGTCACCACAGGAGCCAGGCTCTGATTGGCCGTGTGGATGATGGAGAGCCCCTCCAGGTTGGAGAGAGGTAGTTCCTGCAGTGAAAAGATACTAGGCTGAAAACAAACACAAAAGCATTAACAGGCGTCCACTATAAAAATAGATTTTTTTGTGCAAATTAAAGTGTGCTTTGAAAACTAAGAAAAAAATTTTTTGAGGAAAACCTAACACAGCAAATATTACAGGTAAATTGGTGATAGTAAAATTAATTAAATTTTGAAAGAAAAAGATCACTGATCTTCTGTAACATTTGCCTTGTAGCCAAGCACTGCTTAACACACTTTACATATATGAACTTAGTTGTCCCAAGCCTTTGAGTAGATACTATAATTGTTTTCATTTTAAAGATGAGGCAGTGTGGACATAGAGGGTTAAGTGGCTTCCCTTAGTGGGCTAGGTTGCAAATCCTATCAGCCTGCTCCAAGCTAGATGCTCTTACCCACTGCATTTATAGCTACTTGATTATCCTTCTAATAGATTTAGCCATGCTGTCACATTAAAATCTTAATATGCTTTCCCTAGCTTAGAGCTAATACAGCAACATAATTTTTACTAATGTCTAAAAAGACAGGGAAAAGCGATCCTGTAGTGACAAAGACCTGAATTGAGAACTCTCCCACTCAGCATCTTGGTGACCTCATCCAAGTTACTTACTCTCTCAGGTCTCAGTTTTCTTGTTTGAAATATGGTGATACAAGTTCCTAATTCACTAGGTTAATTGTTAAATGAAATTGCACTGGCAAGTAGTTAGCAGAGTGATTGACGTAACTATATTACCTTAAATGTATCGAACACTGTCTATTTCAATCGCTTTATATGATCAATCGATCTGTGTATATGCACATATATATATTTATTTGTTTATGCACATACATATATAATTACACATGTAACTAAACATATATTTAATTATAGTTATATATATAACCAAATATTTATATAAATTATATATAGCTAAACAAATGTAGTCAACTACTTGTGGCTCATATGGTAAAGAATCTGTCTGCAAGGTGAGAGACCTGGGTTCCATCTCTGGGTCAGGAAGATCCCCTGGAAAAGGAAAGGGCAACCCACTCTAGTATTCTTGGCTGGAGAATTTCATGACAGAGGAGCCTGGTGGGTTACAGTCCACAGGGATGCAAAGAGTCAGGCACAACTGAGTGACTTAACACTTTCACTTCCATATAAATATAACTAAATAAGAACGTATATATATGGAATTTAGAAAGATGGTAATGATGACCCTATATGTGAGACAGCAAAAGAGACACAGATGTAAAGAACAGACTTCTGGACTCTTGGGAGAAGGCGAGGGTGGGATGATTTGAGAGAATAGCATTGAAACATGTATACTACTGTATGTGAAATAGATCGCCAGTCCAGGTTCAACGCCTGAGACAGGGTGCTCAGGGCCAGTGCACTGGGATGACCCTGAGGGATGGGATGGGGAGAAAGGTGGGAGGGGGGTTCAGGATGGGGGACACATGAGCACCCATGGCTGATTCATGTGAATGTATGGCAAAAACGACTACAATATTGTAAAGTAATTAGCCTCCAATTGAAATAAATAAATTTACAAACAAAAGAATGCATATATACAATAAAACACTCCAGAATGAATCATATGATTACAGATTATTGCACAAGAGGAGACTTCAGGTAAACATGGAAAGAGAGGAGTTCAAGAACATTTCTGTTCCTTTTAGGGCGGTGTTGTGAGTTGCACTTTAATCGTTGTGAGCATTTGACCTTTACTGTACTATGTGCTCTTCTGTTGCTCAGTTGTGTCCAACTCTTTGCAGCCCCATGGATGGTAGCGCGCCAGGCTCCTCTGTCCATGGGATTTTCCAGGCAAGAATACTGGACTGGGTTGCCATTTCCTACTCAGGGAATTTTCCCAACCCAGGTACGGAAGCCGTGTTTCTTGCACCTCCTGTATAGGCATGCAGATTCTTTATCACTGCACCAGTTGGGAAGCTTATCCAATACCACTTGTCAGTAAGTAGACATAGCCTCATTCTCACCCCCAGCTTTAATCTTGTACTAGGTTAAGCTTAGTCCTCAGCACATAGAGGCTATGACCTTGCTCAGTTCCTTGAAAGGACTCTGCACCTATTTTAAAGTAGTTGCTTGATTAGCAAATTTACTTTGTCTTATGGAAAGGACAGCCCATTATCACTTACACATTTTTTAAATTGTTTTTGTTGTCCAGTCGTTGTCATGTCCAACTCTTTGCTACCCCATGGACTGCAACACACCAGGCCTCCCTGTCCCTTACGGTCTCCTGGAGTTCGCCCTAGTTCATGTCCATTGAATTGATGATGCTAGCCATCCTTTGCCTCCCTCTTCTCCTTTTGCCTTCAGTCATTCCCAGCATCAGGGTCTTTGTCAATGAGCTGGCTATTCACATCAGGTGACCAAAATATTGGAGCTTGAGCTTCAGCATCAGTAATCAGATGAATTTAAAAAGGATTGCACCTTACTATGGGGTCGTGCAGAGTCGGACACAACTGAAGCGACTTAGCAGCAGCAGCAGCAGCACCTTACTTGATCATGTTCCCATATGCCATTTCTTTCATTGCATTTTTAGCATTGCCACAGGAGCAAGAGTTAGGCCAGGCTATCCTCCCTGTTTGTCATATCTGGTGCATAATAAGAGTGACTTGGGTGGATACTGCCAAAAAGAAACCCAGAAAATTGCAAGCAACACTTGCAATAAGAAATAGGGACCAAGGATATAGAGCTTAGAATCAGGAAATGGAAAAACTAGCTAATGGTCAGAAAAATAGGAATATTCACAAGTAGGCAAGGTAGGGGTTTACTAAAAATTTTGCCAAAGAACCTCCTTGATTATGGCTCATTTTAAACTACCTGTAATTGTCTAGTTCTGAGCCTATAGCAGACATATTTTAAGTTTGGCATGTCAAGAGGAGCTAGTTAATAATGAAGATTCCCAGACTGCACCCCCATAAACTGCCATCTTGCTCTGAGAATGAAAGAAGCCCATGAAACACACTTTCTAAAACACTGCTCAGATCTCCTAAAAGACATGACGGCTGACAGCGCTCTAAAAAATGTTTAGTAGGTTTCTAATGTTCAAATTTAGATAAATTAAAAGTTTCTCTCATTTGTAACATTTTTTGTATTCACGTCATTTTCTTTATCAGATATTTAATATCAGGATATATAATTTGTTCCAAATGTTGAACGTATTTCAACATAAACTTCCATGATAATAGTAAGAAAAATTAGTAAGGAAAAGCTTCTTGATAAGCTTCCACTGTCAAGACTAAAGGAGAAAAAACACCCCAGGAAATGCAAAAAGTTGTACAATAGTTATGTGTAATAAAGAAGAAACTAACTTGTGTCAAGATTTTGAGCAATGAAAGAAATATAAGGAAAGAGAATCCTTTTAATACTTGAAAATTTTCTTTTGAGTGGACATAGGTGTAGAAATTTGATGCTACAGAATGTAGGTTTATAGGTTATAGGCTATAGGGGACATGAGATGTAATCATATAATTCATAATTGTTATATATAAATTGTTCCACATATTGTTTATTAGTTTTAAATTTTAGAAAACCTTTAGACCATGCATGTCTAACTTCATGATACTTCTGTGATGTGAATGTGTGTGCTCAGTCACTTGTGTCTGAGTGTCTGACTCCTTGCTATCCCATGGACTATACAGTCCATGGAATTCTCCAGGCCAGAATACTGGAGTGGGTAGCCTTTCCCTTCTCCAGGGGATATTCCCAACTCAGGGATCAAACCTAGGTCTCTCACATTGCGGTCAGATTCTGTACCAGCTGAGCCACAAGGAAAGCCCAAGAATACTAGGGTAGCCTATCCCTTCGCCAGCGGATCTTCCCAACCCAGGAATCAAACCGGGGTCTGCTGCATTGCAGGAGGATTCTTTACCACCTGGGCTATCAGGCAAGTATGAAGGTCAAATGAATTCTCCTTTCTGCATTCCTTCAGCTGGTCAAGATCCTAACACATGCAATTTAAGTTATTCTGTTTTATAAATGACTTTATTATACAGCTTTGTTTACCCTTGAGTATATTCTCAGAATAAGAAGCGAGGTGACACTGGTAACCATGTGAAGTGGATTATATAGCTAATGAGGTGAGATATAATTTGCCTCAGTGCAAGTCATCTTACCAGGAGAATGATGACAAACCTGCAATGATAGGAAAGCCTCTGTTAGAGTAAAAATGCATTTCCATCATCAGATTGAATTGATGTGTTCAATTAGAGACACACGGTAAATTTGAGGAAGGTTAGTAATAGACCATGACGATCACCAGATAAATTACTATTTTTTCCTTCTGAGTTTTGATATTCCTTTATATGCCATTAGGGAGGCAAGCAGGCAGTAATCAACACAGAGGCAACCTCGGAAATTGTCTCACAACGAGCTCACGACCCCTGCAGACAGGGATCATTTTCTGTGCTCGCAGGTGAAGCCTGAAGAAGCACCTATTCTCAACTCACCTGCTGTGTTGTCACTGCTCAGCTTCAGAGTCACATGGTTAGTTGGTGTAATCAAGAATTAAGATCAGACATAAAGCCTTGACATATGTGATAAGGAAGAAAAGAAAGGAAATGTCCTCGCATTAATCCTATAACTTGTCTTTAATTCAAAATTATCAACCTGTTATGGTGCGCCCGTGACACAGGTTTTTTCCACTGTGTGATCTGACAGTCTCAATGGTAATATTTCTTCTGCATCTTTCCCCTGATAAGCACAGCTATAGTTTATTCTTCCATTTGGTCTCAGTCCTCTGCTGACATTTATGTTCAGTCCAGAATATATGGCATCCCAAGGCATAGAATGGCTATAATAATATACCACTAAATTTATCCAAGCATCTAAATTTTATTTTAAAAGCATTTTTTTTTTTTTGCCATTCAGTGTGGTAAATTCAAATAAAATTGTTCACAAGTGTGTTTTTCCCCCAGAAATTGGAGATGAAAAATACAGCCAGTACAAACACAAAGCAAAGCTAAATAAAAGCCTAGCGCCATTACCACATGGTATGTTTTCAAAATCCAACAGCGTTCCAGAACGCTAAGCACTTAAGTTGGAAGTAGCACTTTGCCATGAAAAGGAACCAGCTGTAGGTCCCTCTTTCACTACATATTGTTCAAAACAAAAAATAACCCCATTGAAAATAAGCCTCGGGTAGATGAGACCAAGAAATCCAATGGTATGAGAAACAAAAGAAAGACAATTGTCATTTAAAAATTAAACTGTGTTTGTAACAGTTTATGAGGCTTGCAGATCCAGCAAGCCTACTGAATATTAATGAATAGATTGATTTGTCAACATATTAGCACCACTGTCAGACGTAACAGCATGGAGGAGATGCGAGGGGACAAGGCAGTGAACTACTTAAAACTGCCTGACTGGGTACAACGAGCTTCTATCCTGATTGATCAACTAAAGTAAAGGATGTGGGTCAGGACTTCCACTGGGTGTTAACACTTTAAACAACCTCTATTAGATATTCTGGAATTACTTGTGTTTAATTTTCTTTAAAAACAGTCTGCTTTTTGTTCACTAATAAGAAACTTAAAAATTTTGAGCCAAAGGTATACAATGGCTTAAATAATATCTGCTTAGTAGACTGCATTTTTAAATATATGTATGTTTATATAATATAATTTTACATAGTGTATATATATATATTATTTATAAACATATTTCAAATTCCAAATTAATATCTTAAAAGGTGTCCTACCAGGAAAGGAACCATTTGATAACAAATAAAATATAATTAATGAGCTTTTTCTCTAACAAATGATAATTTGTAGAGAGAAACTGACCTGAAGAAGTTTTAGCAAGAACATTGGCTTTATAAATGCTCAAAATTGACTGTTTATTATGATCCAAATTGAAATGTTTTCTATGTATCCCAATCATAAAAATAAAATGTCAGTTCTGAATGTATAATACATCCTGGTTGAATTGAAATGTGACATCTAAATATATGTGGAGGTATCAGGATATAGGAACAAGAAATGTTAAATCTTCTGTAAGTTTGCTTTCTTTCACCATAACAATAATATTTCAAAATATAGAATGTTAAAAATCTTACCTTAACCCTATACTCCACAGTACCAATACACTGAGCAGTTATACAGAATACTCCTAAGTTGCTACAGTAATAGAAAATACACAGTTGTATGAGGAGCCCTACTTTTTTTTCAGTTTGAACCTAGCACAGTGAACAAAATGTCTCTGGGTTTTTATCCACTGGTAGAAACAAGCCCAGTCCTTTCTCTAAATAAAAGCTCTTCTCAGAGGTTTGAAAACAGCCATCGTGTCAGTCCAATCTTCTCTTCTCCTGGGCAGTCAGTTTTTCCTTGAACCACCTGTTTTACATCGGTCCAAACACTCCCCTCTTTGTGTTCTTTTTAAATCAAAACTCAAAACTGATCTGACTCAAGGTTTAATGAGCCTGAAGTAACATGAATTCACCATTCCTTTATTATAAAGAACTCATTTCTTTTAGCAGGGCTTAAAATAACACTTGATTTATGGATTAAATGTAGAATCATGTTGAGTTTACTGTGCCTTTAGAATTCTGGATTTTTTCTTGTAAATATTGATAAGCCACATTCTTCAATTCTGTACATAGCCTGGGTTGTTTTTAAATTTCTTTTGTGGGGTGCATGTGTGCTCAGTTATGTCTGACTCTTTGTGACCCCATGGACTGTAGCCCACCAGGCTCCTCTGTCCATGGGATTCTCCAGGTAAGAATACTGGGGTAGGTTGCCATTGCCTTCTCCAAAGAGTCTTGCTGACACAGAGATTAAACCTATGTCTCTGGCATCTCCTGCATTAGCAGGTTGATTCTTTACCACTAGTGCCACCTGGGAAGCCCTCTTTTGTGGGGGCAGGAAGCTAAATAGAGGACTCTGTTTCATTTGTCTCTGTTAAACTTTATCTTGACAATACATCTGTATATGTATATAGTTATTTTAGAACTTATTTGTGTAATCCAACTTATTTACTCTTCCTGTCAGCATCCTCTGAGTAGAAGCTATCCTAAAACCTTTCCGTTACCTTCAGTATGTCTTCATTCCAGAATTCTGAACAAGATGGGATTGAGGACAGATACTTTTGTCTATTTATATAGCCATCTATTCCAGGGCACTTTGGGCAATATTAAACTGTTAACTGGCTACTTTTAGTGTTATTCAAAACACTGGTGTTTTCGTTATTCAAAATGCGGTGTGAGGATCCACCTGGGACTCTTAGGTTCCAACCCAGACTTATCTAATCAGAATTTCAGTATAAGATCCCTGGATTGTTCATATGCATGTAAAAGTCCAGGAAGCACTGCTTCAGCACCGTCTTTCTCAGCCAGAAAGAAATGTGAAAAGTGTTAGTCGCTAAGTTGTGTCTGACTCTTCCGCAACCCCATAACTGTAGCCCGCCAGACTGCTTTGTCCATGAAATTCTCCAGGCAAGAATGCTGGAGTGGGCAGGCATCCCCTTCTTCATGGGATCTTCCTGACACAGGGATCGAGCCCAGGTCTTCTGCATTGCAGACAGATTCTTTACCATCTGAACCACGTATTAGAAACCTTAGCTGCCTGGTGAGAAACCTGTATGCAGATCAAGAAGCAACAGTTAGATTGAGACATGGAACAACAAACTGGTTCAAACTGGAAAGGAGTATGTCAAGGCTATATATTGTCATTCTGTTTATTTAACTCATATGCAGAGTACATCATGCAAAATGCTGGGCTGGATGAAGCTAAAACTGGAGTCAAAATTGCGGGGAGAAATATCAGTAACCTCAGAAATGCAGATGATACTACCCTTATGGCAGAAAGCAAAGAGGAACTAAAGAGCCTCTTGATGAGGGTGAAAGAAAAGAGTGACAAAGCTGGCTTAAGACCCCAACATTCAGAAAACTAAGATCATAGCATTTGATCCCATCACTTCCTGGCAAATCAATGGAGAAGCAATGAAAACAGTGAGAGACTTTATTTTCTTGGGCTCCCAAATCACTGCAGATGGTGACTGCAGCCATGAAATTAAAAGAGGCTTGCTCTTTGGGAAAAAAGCTATGACAAACATAGACAACAAGTTAAAAAGCAGAGATATCACTTTGCCAACAAAGGTCTATACAGTCACAGCTACGGTTGTTCCAGTGGTCATGTATGGATGTGAGAGTTGGACCATAAAGAAGGCTGAGTGCGGAAGAATCGATGCTTTTGAACTGTTGTGTTGGAGAACACTCTTGAGAGTTCCTTGGACAGCAAGGAGATCGAACCAGTCAATCTTAAAGGAAATCAACCCTGAATATCCATTGTAAGTACTGATGCTGAAGCTCCGATACTTTGTACAAGTGATGTGAAAATCTTGGTGCTGGGAAAGATTGAGGGCAAGAGAAGGGGGTGACAGAGGATGAGATGTTTGCATGGGATCATCAACTCAATGGACATGAGTTTGAACAAACTCCAGGAGATAGTGAAGGACAGGGAAGCCTGGCATGCTGCAGTCCATAGAGTCGCAAGAGTTGGATATGACTGAGCAACTGAATGAGGTTCTTCCAAAACTGCTGATACCTGGAAGTTGCTCCTCTGAAGATTTTTTAGTTTGCCTTTGACTTGAGTATCTGCATTTAAAAAAACACCCAAAAGCCAAAAATCTCTTTGAAGTGAAAATGAAAGAAAGAAAAAAAAACCACCTAAAACTTCATTAGAATAATATAAGTATATTTTAATTGAGATTTTTAAATTTAGTATCAATTTGGTATCAGTTTGGGGGCTGCTGTATGCTGCATTTAAACAATTCATGATTTCCAGTATTGTTTTTCTAGTCTTTAGAAGGAAATTAAATTGAATGTGAAGCAAAGGAGTACCCAAGGATGGAGTAACCTTCTACAGAGGAGAGAACTGGGAAAGACCCGGCTTGAGTCTCTAAAGGCCTTGCACTTCATTGGATTGCAATAATTGACTCAGGAACGAGTGAGATGATGATTTCCAGCGGCCTTGTTTGCTGCTGGCAGCCTCTGGTTTCAGCCCCTGAGAGGAGAGTCCCAGTTAGTGTTGCTGGGCAACAGCTTGCTGGGTTGAGAGCTGGAATGTGAAGGGTTGCAAAACGATTTTTTAAATAAACACACAACTTACCATCAGCATGAAGCAAGCCAAAGGGAGAAGTACTGAGCCTACAGGATGACAGGCAGTGAAGCAGAATGGAAAGGGGGAAAGAAAACAAGGCGCTCAGTGGTGACCAATGATGACTCCAACACAGGAGTGATAGTTTTGATCTGGCTTCTAATTTGAAAAGCTGTACCTCACTAATCTGCAGCTGGACAGAAGACAGTATGGAAAAGCAATTCTTTAAACTGCCTTGTCTGTACAAAACAGGTCAGCCCCAGAGTTTCACAGATAATTTCTTTTGTGTCAAATAAACGCTGTAAAATAAACATGATCTGTATTGCAGATACTCTCAGCGTTGTTCTGATTTTCTGAAGGAAGCCACTGATCCTGTGATCCGTTTGTAGAGATGTGATGTCCTGCCATCCAGGAGTATTTTTAGCCAAAATATACAAACCATATGCACAGAATGCAGATATTAAAACTTAGAGCTGAGAAAATGCAAATTTAAATTTCTAATTAATGTATTCAATCTACCAAATGCTATTTAGCAAGCATTTTCCTAATACATTAAATGATGCGTTTTATTTTAAATATTTATGAAATTGTGCAAAAATGAATATACAATCTGGGCAAGCTTAAAGAAGCTAAAATCTAGTAGGGAAAATGGGGAGACAGGTAGGTACCAAAATGATAAAAGATGGGAAATGCTGGACTTCTGTGGCAGTCCTGGGCCCTGTGGCAGTCCTGGGCCCTTTCACCTCAGAGGGCAGTTCTGTTCAGACCTGGCCCTTTCACCTCAGAGGCCCAGGTTTCATCCCAGGTCAGGGACTAAAATCCCATAGGCCAAACAGCACATTCAAAAAAATTTTTTTTTTGCAAAATGTAAGGTGACTGAGAGGGGTGACCTGAGGGACCTATAATGTCTTTAAAAATATTCAGTTCCGTTCTTTTTCTGGCCTGTTCTCCAAGTTTGGGAGTCCTTTTGGTTTAGCTGTAACATGTGCCACTGTGCCTTCTACGCACTCAGAGCCTGTTGTGACGATATACGTGGTATTTACTTTGAAATGGAGAATGACTGCAATATAGATTCCACAGTTTCAGAGATGATTCTGAATTTTGACACCTGAAGAAAATAGAATCCATACAATTAAGAGTCTGATGGAACATTTCTTTTCATATTAAGGTATGAAGCCCTTCAGCACCTGTGTACACCTTTTAATTTTATTCTTGTTCAAATACACTTGTACACCTGCCAGACAGGCTGCACAGAACTTCAGCTATCCCCACCTCTGCTCAAAGGCCATTCTGGTTAAAAAAAAAAAAAAAGGAATGTTTGATAAATTTTTCAAATTATTTTACAGGACATTAGGAGAAAAATAACTGTGCTAGCCAAGAACTTGTTGTAGCAAAAAAGAAACATTAGGCACCATAAAACAGATTTTCTTTGCTTTTATTTTAATTTATGGGAAACATTAATATAAATTCATGGCTAGAGACATGTTAGAAAACACAAGATGCTATACTTTTGAGAGGAGATTCTTTAAAATAAAAATATGAACCATGCAATTGTTTAAAATTTTCCTGTGAAAAAGGAAAAGACTTCTCACATTGTCCCAATGTCGCTATTTGAGGTGCTCAGAGAGCTTGCTTTTAAGACTATTTATTAGTAATATGGAAGGAAGAGATTGAGTTTAAGGGTGAATCGGAGAACAGAGCTCTCAGGGTAAGAGTAGAAAGGCTAACTCTCAGAGTAAATGGGCAGGTACAATCAGAAAGTAATTCTAGTACTGTCTGAAAAAGTGGATGACATATTTACTGCAAGAGAAGGAGGAACCAGCCACTGATAGGGAGGAGGGCCTCAAATTGATAAAATAAGGGAAAGAGGGTTTAAAAGGAAAAAAAATGTAACTCAAGAGAATGGAGGATTTTCCTGCACATATTTGGCCCCAGACACAACAACAGCTATTCCAAATTACATCTGCTTATTGCCCCGAACTGTGGAGAATCCAGCCCTGTGTAGCAATCAACTTTACCTCATGAAAAGCAGATATTTCAGTATGTGGTGGTGTGTGCGCTCAGTTGCATCTGACTCTGCAGCCCTATGGACTGTAGCCTGCCAGGCTCTCTGTCCATGGGATTCACCAGCAAGAAGACTGGAGTGGTTTGCCATTTCCTACTCGAGAGGTTCAAACTCACATCTCCTCCATTTAGGAGGCAGATTCTTTACCACTGAGCCACCTGGGAAGCCCACTGGAATAGGTACTTTTTGCTGTATCTATGGAAGGAAGTAATAGGTATCAGGAATTTGAGACTTTTCTCTGCTTCCCCAAATATCTCTTTATCATGGGGCTCTATATCTTCCTGGAGCTCCAGGAAACCTGGAGTTTTCTGTTTCCTTCTAACCTTCCGCCTTGGGCGCCAGTATCCTGTTCTGACATGCCAGCCTGTCGATTTTCCTTCTGACTTCCCATTCTGCTGCAGTCCTCTTTGTCACTTCTTATTTCCCACTGCCAAACCATGGTCCCTTCCTCCTTTGCTTTGTTTTTGAAAGAAGTTCTCAGAATGGCTCAATTTTGTATCTGTCTTTCCCATTGTCTCCTTTCTCCCACCCTGCACATCCTTCAGTTTCAGAGGCAAGTCCTATCAAATTCCCTCTGGATCAGAATTCCCAGTCTTGACTTGAGTTTTGGAACTGGAGTTGAGGTCCCATTTGGAATTATTTCCCTGATGTAGGCTCTTTTGGGGGACCGCCATAGCTTCTCCAGTTTTACTAGTCTTTTTACTCCATTACTATTGGCTTCCTTCTCCTCTTAGCTCAGATCTTCACATTTGAGGCTTACACTTAACAGTCCCTGCTGGGAGCTAGTACTTGGGGAGAGGGTGGGGGATAGTGGTGTCACAGAACACTCAATAGCAACTGTAAACAATGATGTTCAGAGCAGGACATACTATATGTTGAAGAAGCTGACAGAGGTGTTCTTAGAGCCATTGTGGATAATTATATTAGTAAATCCTGAATAAATTGGGAGAGATACCAGGATACTTAGAACAGACCAGAGTTTTCTGAATTTCTAAAAGAGGGAAAGAATGGATTTTGTAATCATTCAGGAAGCAGCTTAATAGTTGTTCTTGTCTAAATCCTAGAATGAGTGATGAAAAGTTTGCAAACATTTAGAAAACTCTGGTATTAAGAAGGAAATGACTAAAAACCGGTACTAGTCAATATTAGTATACTTAGAATCTATTACCTTAGAATAATTACATTCTTTTTAAATAGTATTGACAGATTAGTAGAGTGAGTAATACCAAGGACTGATGTTTCTTAACTTTAAGAAAGCATTCGGAAAAAAATCTCCCATGGTAGCCTTTAGAGAAGACAATTGCATATGGACTGAATGAGAGGAAGGAAAACATTGGGAGGAAACATTACTCATTTATCAGTGTGTTCAGATAATTTATAGGCATGGCAGTTGTGAGTTTAATCTGTCATAGAGTCATCAAGTTCTGTGTTTAAGCTTTATCCTGAAAAAAGATTCTTAGTAATTTGATTAATACGTAGCAGACAGGCTTATTCAGTTTGGAAATGGTAGAAAGGTAGAGGATTAGTCCTTTCAATGGCAGAGGATCATATCACATTCAGAATAGTCTTTGAAAGCCAAAATGTTGAACTAAAGTCAGAAAGATAGATTAGAGAGATAGATCTGTCTATATCTGCACATTTGTGTACACAGGAGTGTGGTAGAAACATAACTAAGAAGAATTTAATGTTTATTGTTGGAAAATTTTTTAATTTAATTAGATTTTTACATTATCATCAGTTAATAATGACGAGTTAATGGTATGACGTGGATGCGGCATGCCACAGTATTTAAGAGCACGGGTTTGGAATCCGTTCCCCTGGGTTTCATCTTCAGCTGTTACCTGGAAACTGTCTGACCAAATTTTGTGACCTTTTGAAGTTCCAGTTTTTCCTTTTATATAAAATCGAGGTAAAATAATAACTACTTCTATATGCTTGTTATGAGGACTACCTGAGACTATGAATGTGAAATTTTTTAAAAAAGGAAAAATTTCATCCTAAGCCTTATGAATAATACCTGTGTGTTCATATCAAGTTGGCAGCTAATTGTGAGAAAAATTCTGGCCTATTGTGAACAAGAACAGCTGGTAGACATACAAGTTAGGGTGCACAGAGAAACTGGGGAGGCTGAAGGGCAGCTGAAGGAACTGCCGAGAGCAAGGGTAAAGTGAATCACAGTCCCCAGGACTTGAAGAGCTGTCACGTGGGATAGTCAAGTTCTCCATTGCATCTAAAACATAAATAGGATTAATGTGGGTAAGTTGTAAAAATGACAACTTTGGGCACAACATAGGAGAAAATAATTCTTGTCACTAGTATCATGAAATATTATTGGCATGTGAAATAGTTGGGACCACTGGAGTTAGTCGCTAGGACTCTAACTAGTTACATTTCAGAAATGCTGAAGAAAGCACCTTTTCTTTGAGGAGGGTATTAATAAAGGTCAAAGATTTAGAATGGTGCGTTTTGTCGTTTTGTATGTATGCATATTTTGCCTTTGGAATTGCCTTTGCACTTGGGAGCTTTTCAGAGCTTTATCATTAACTTTTTTATTGCCAGTGTCATTGCCAACAGTAATCCCTTAAGGAAGATTTGGTGAATAAACGGATAAGCAAATGACATACATGTGATGGATGTAGTCAATAAAGAGAATATGTTTAAAACACACACACATACACACACGCACACACACTTTAGAGTCTTTTTAAAAAATGAGCTCAGTGAAAGTATTTTGGAGGGTGCATTTAATGTTGGGTTATGTGAAACTTGATTAATGAAAAGGAAAGGATTTAGGAGTTCCAGAAATAGTGGCCAGTGGAATGGAGCTCTCAAACACTGGTGATGGGCCTATTTTCTCAGCAACATCAAGTTCCCAATATTTAACTAATGTCCAACATTTAATAGTTATTTCTGCTGCCAAGAGCCACAAAATGTATTTGTAAATGAACAGACAGACACACGTGTATAGATACACACATCCTGTCTAATTCTCTCCTTGTGTCCTAAAGTCTTTTCTCTTGGAGGTGCTTGTCACTGGCTTGCTGTGCAAATTCAGGTCAGCTGGGTACTGCAGCTGTAGTCGGACTTGTGATTACATGCTTCACTCAGCAGAGCAATTTTTTCATCTTCATATATTTCATTCCCTTCACACACGTCGAGTTTCTCCTCTGGCAGTACTTCCCTCCCCATTAGGCAGTGTGGTTCACTGTTGGGGCCCATTTGGGCACAAACCAGACTTTTTGTCAAGTTACTGTACTCCTACCTTCCTAATTACAGAATTCAAAGCAGAAGGAGTGAATTAATAACATGTCCTTATCCCCTGTGGCGTCCAGGGTGGTGTAATGTTGCGACATGCTTGCCGGAGCACACGCACTCTCCTTTCTTCCCTTATTCTCCATTTTTTGCTGTGTGACTTCACAGCAGCCAGAATGGAAGGTGTACTTTACTCACCAGTGAGTAAATCATGTGAATGGATGTTTTAAAGCCCAGGCCCGATACACAGTTCACTGAGAGAACTATACTTTCAAAAGCTCTCTGAGAACACATGCTTGGAATTTGAAATTGTACTAAATACTGTGTTTCCTAAGGTATCCTAGCTAAGGCAAGGGTGTAAGGGCATAGACAGCATTTAAATGTGTGTTGTTACATTTACTTTCTCCAGTGAAAAAATTCTTAGCAGTTTCATTCTGCAGTCCTTCCATGCAAGCAAATACTTTGAATATTATTATCAAGAGCTACAATTCTGGATTACCAAAAGCCTGTAGGAATCATTTCTCTTTGCCAGATAACAGAATTCTGATTCATTCTGATAGAATAAAGTTACTTTTATTTTACAGGGACTTCTGTAAATGAAGTGTTTTCACCATTCAGAGTGATGTAGACCAAGCAATTGGGTCAGAGCGCCCTCATTCAGGACTTGCTACTTGAGCAAGTTGGGGAGTGAATTTGCATCTTTGTCAGATACCTATTTAAGGTATTTGGTAGGAAGATCCATCTCTTAAGAAACTTAATGACCAGGATACATTAAGGGAGGGAATGTATTCTTTGGCAAAATGTGAATGTTTCCATTAGTTTGGCAGATTTCACTAAATTCTTTTGGGGAGGAAAATGCTAGTGGAAAGAAAGAAATGGGAAGTTATTATCGGAATGAATGGGAAGCATAAGCTAATGAACTTAATAAAGAGTGAACTGTTAATGTCAGGACCAGCCCAACAATGAACCGCCCCAAGGGAGCGGTGCCATAGCAGAATAAAGAAAAAGAAGAGTCAGAAATAAACTGGGGATCAGGGGGCTGATGCCATTCGCAGGCAAAAGCCCAGATCCTAATCCTTGCATGCCTTTATTGTTAACTTCTGCTTTCTTATTCGTGCTCTAGAGGTATCTGTTCTTTACCATCTCAGATCAGGGATAAAGATATACAATGCACAGTCCTCAATGTCAAACCTTGAGGCCTTTCATGACTTTGTTTAGCCCTTCGGCTAGTGACACCCTTTCTCAGCAAACTCCCTCAAGGCTCTGGTTAGGGGAACAGTCACTAATGGTTTTCCGTCAGTCACATCAGTACTCAAGATCTTGTTTTCAAGGTGTCTTTCCAGGATGTACTTTTTACTGCTCCCAGCCCTTTGCCTGGGAGTGATGAGAAAGTTACTTTTATTTTTCAAAGAGGCCCTGTTAATCATAGTACAGGCCTGTGCATTACATATTCCCTATAGTTAGTGGTATAGGCTGAAAATATAGTTTTTGGAAAGGCGATTGACACATGATACTCTAGGTAAAATGCTCTGTAGACTAGATAACTAGAAGAATCACCTTTTTCCTAAATTACACTGTGTTAAAGTCCCCATCAGAGGCTGAATACAAGGCTGGATGGTTTGTGATTGTAACTTCTTGGAAGAATTGCTGTTAGGTTGCTTCCCTGTCTTCCCTGTGAAACCATGAAGGCTGATAAAATTGTAATTCAGTGGTTAATTTTAAAAGCAAATTGAAAGAGACAAGTGTTTCACCACCAGATCTTTGGGTTTTTAAGTTGATCATGAGTCATGTCTATGTTGTGCTTATTTTCTTCCTTTTAAATGCGATATGCAGATATCTGTCACTTAATTCAAACACTATAAAGCCAATTATGTGTATTCAAACTTTAAACACATTTTATACAAAAATTAGTAAATGCTGTCTCTTGAATATTAGTTATATCCTGCCATTAGTGCAACACCTTTAAATGATATATATTTAAACAAAATTCCAACTTCAGAAAAGTGTATTGAAAACTAAACCAAAAGAATTCACATCATACTCACAAAGACTCATACGCCTTCCTCTACAGTTATTTTCAGATTCATTTTTTTAGGATCCAAAATAAAGTTAAGGCCAAGGTTTTAGAATTCTCAAGAGGATTTTTCTTCAGGTTCTAGTGTCTGTTATCACTGTGTTGCATTTAACTGTGTGAAGGAGCAGATGTGAAATAAACTATAAATAAATTATGCATATGTTTCAGATATATCATCTATTTTTACCAATAATTTTTTTTCAGCCATTGATCTTATCAATAATTTGCTGCAAGTGAAAATGAGAAAGCGCTATAGTGTGGATAAGACCTTGAGTCACCCTTGGCTACAGGTAAAAATTAATCATTGGATATTTTCTCAGTTGAATAAGCTTCTAAATATTTAAAGATCTGGATACTATGTGTTAAAAAATCTTGTATTATATTTTTGAAGTATAATTATATCAGTGTGTTTGCCAAAATTCATGCAACTTCTTAGGATTTAATAGTTTCTAACTGTATCGGGAAAAATTGAATAAAAGATAAACACACCACACACACACACACCACAGCACACACACCCCAAAAACAAAAAACAAGAAGGAAGGGTCATAACATAACTTCAAGAACCAGATTTCAGAAGCATCTGTATGTGTAATCCTGATAAATATCCAAGTAGATGCCCATCTGGTCATGCACTGTACTCGTTTGGGAGCTGCATATTTAAATCCTAGTTAATACTTGTAAAACAAATTTATAGTAGATATAAAGCATATGCATCTGTTTGTTCTCTTCAATTTTTTAAAATATTTTCACATTGAAAATTAAAGTTTAGAAAAACAACCCTCTGAAATACTGAAGGATTATTTGTGGGCTTTGAATTCCAAAGAACACCAACATTCTGCATTGCTTAACTGCAAATATCAACTGCACACCTTCTGATGCATGATATCCTATAAACAATATGCATTTGCAAAGTTTAGGCAAATAAGGTGGCTTCGGTGCTGATGCTGTTACTTCATGGTGCCTGTGGAAAGGCACAGCACGGTTGGAGTGGAAGAGAAGAGGGTAACATGTATGTTGTGGGAACTGGTAAGAAAGAATGCTTTAATGAGTTACAGTCATATCTGGGGTAACACTTTGCAATGTCTTCCTCAGGATTATCAGACCTGGTTAGATTTACGAGAGCTGGAATGCAAAATCGGGGAGCGCTACATCACCCATGAGAGCGATGACTCAAGGTGGGAGCAGTTTGCAGGCGAGCAGGGGCTGCAGTACCCCACACACCTGATTGACCCAAGCGCGGGCCACAGTGACAGTCCTGAGGCCGAAGAAACAGAAATGAAAGCCCTCAGTGAGCGTGTCAGCATCCTCTGAGTTCCATCCCCTATAATCTGTCAAAACACTGTGGAATTAATAAATACATACGGTCAGGTTTAACATTTGCCTTGCAGAACTGCCATTATTTTCTGTCAGATGAGAACAAAGCTGTTAAACTGTTAGCACTGTTGATGTATCTGAGTTGCCAAGACAAATCAACAGAAGCATTTGTATTTTGTGTGACCAACTGTGTTGTATTAACAAAAGTTCCCTGAAACACTAAACTTGTTATTGTGAAGGATTCATGTTATATTTAATGCATTAAACCTGTCTCCACTGTGCCTTTGCAAATTGGTGTTTTTCTTACTGGAGCCTCAATTTGGTAAGAGTCTACAGAACCTGCCCATGAAATAGTTCTGTGCGTCCCATTGTTGTCACTATAAGCAAACTCTTGAAGAGTAGATTATTACCAGTGTTCTATGAACAACTCCAAAACTCACGTGGAAAAAATGAGTGATGGAGGCTGGGGGGATCAGGGGATGAATATGCAATCCTAAGACGCAAGTGCATGGAAAAGTTTTACTGTATATTTTAAAATCCTTTGCCTGCCTGGTGTGCCTCAGTATATTTAAACTCAAGTAAATGGGCCTACATGTGCCTACTACTCTAAAGCCCAAATGCCTTAGAAATGTAACTGCCATTTATAGAACAGGTGTATGTCCCCCTTTCTTACAATACCCTGCTGTATTTTAGGAAATCAGCAGCTAAGCAACCTTTTGCCTTTGTGTATTTTTCAACAATAACAAATAAATATTCTTGTGAAAATCTGTGTCCATCTGACTGAATTATTTTCATGTGTGATTGACGCTAGTGTTTTCAGGCCAAATAGGAGTCACGGTTATCTTATGGCCTAGAACATAGCTTTATCCACTCTGCAGCCACAAAAGTATGATTCCAAAGGTACTGAAACCTTTCTGTCTTGCATGTCATCTAGTTTCCTATAGAAAAGTGAAAAATTACCAAAACCAAACAGTATACTTGGAGACATAAGAGTATTACAGATAGCAATCTTGGTGTAACTTCCTGATTGATTAGAAAAATGGCTTTAATTTCTTTTTAAACAGGTAGGTTTGGAGGTGAACTGCAGTAACACATCAACACTGGAAAATTCCTCACGTGAGAGCCAACTTAAGTAATGTTCTATAGCCTGGGGAAAATAAAACTAGTATTGGGCTTTAACAGGCTTCAAGTGTGTAAAGTCAATACTTGTGGACTGTTTTTCTTTGTAGCAGGATGACAGTGAATTAGCATGAATTACTGGTAACTATATCCCAGAAAAAAATTGTGATGTTTAGAATAATTTTATGTGTAGTGAGCCAGCTGAATGTATTTAAAAAGTATGTTAAGACACAAGCTTTATTTATACTTGGAGGAATGGGAGAATAGTTGATCTTTCCAATGGTTAATCACTATATATTTTGTTATTATTTTAAGGAATGTGGAATTTATTCTGTGTAAGTCAGAGGACACCAAACTTCTTAAGCAGAAGGATAAGCAACATCAGCAAGCTCACTCTGCCAGCAAGAGAGTGGATTGAAGCCAGGGTAGGGATGAGCCAAAAGACCAGGTAAACCATTGTAATAACACACAGGGGATGATGAGGGCCATGAAGAAATGCAGTAATAAATAGGGAGCTAGGTGGAGAGGTATGTATAAAGATGTTGATAGATGGAATCAATGAAACTTAGTTACTGGTTGAATGTAAAATTTAGGGGAGTCCAGAGTGAATCCAGTATTCTTGTCTGGAGAATCCCAGGGACAGGGAAGCCTGGTGGGCTGCCGTCTATGGAGTCGCACAGAGTCAGACACGACTGAAGCGACTTAGCAGCAGCAGCAGCAGAGTGAATCCTAGTTTTTGGCTTGGGTGATTGATGGGACTATTAATCAGAAGGACTTACACCCTTAGGAAGGGTAAGATCACATTTGAATATGTTGAATATAAAGTTCCTTGATGTTAAGCATCAACTTTGAGATATCCTGAAGATATTTAAATATGTGTGTAGAGTTTAGGGAAGAATTCTGGAGTTGAAGGTATATATCTGAAATTCAAAAGCCACAAACTGATGGGAATGACTCAAGTCCTTCAGGATAGGATGAGAAAGAATGGTCTTAGGGACATAACCTGAGAAATATCAGTAGAATGGTTCAGTTAGAGTAAAAGGAATGTTTAAAAATAGAATGATATGGAATAATATTATGCAACTTGAGGAAAGAAGTAAGTTCAGGAGTGAAGTAGATAACAGTAGAAAATATTTATGAAGGAATAATGGTTTCAGCTTTTGGGGGGGCAGCCTTACCAACTGTTCCAGCAGTTTGTAACAAACATGACTATTTTTGTTACATTCAGAGTAGCATGTCAAAAGGATATCTGTGTGGCCATGCTATTGAGACAGCTTATTCTTCGGTGACATCAAACACAGGAAAGAGTAAGTAACTGCTAACGCTCAGAAAAATAGTGGGCCACTGAAAGTCACACCGCTTTCTTCCATCAGCTGATGCTGCAAACACTCCAGTTTCACTGAAGCAGCAACCACATTTTATGCTAAATATCATCAGTGTGGTTGTCCAGATTTCACATCAGTGGTACATCATAGTGTTCAATGACAAATGGGCAGTAGACTGTGTTTAATATAAGGGGCAGAGCAATGTTTTTAGTACAGAAATATCTTCTGATTCTGACAAAAGAGAAATAACCAAAGTGTGATTCAGGGAGAATGTGTCCTCTGTCATTGCATAGGCAGTATTCCTTAAACAGTGACAATATCAGTCCACTCAGGATGCCATAAAAATTGCTCTTCTCTATATATCCTGAACCATTAGAGCAACCCCCACCACCCACTCTCTGCTTTTGGTCTGAGCAAAAGGACTGTGCCTAGAAAAATGTTTTGATCAGTGATGCTGTTGATTTGTCTGTTAGCCCTGAGGGATCTTTGAGTTTAGTGAATACTCACTTTCATGGCGACTTTAAAAAAAAAACAAAACATGGTCAGCCATTGTATTGCATGTGTAGAATAAGTACAGCAATGAGAATAAGAGTTATCTGTATCCTCATTGCTTTTTTCAGTTAATGTTGTTTGACTACCTCTGACATGATTGCATTTTACATACTGTCTATTTAGACTGACTTTAAAGAACCAAATACTGGTTCATCTGAAGTCACACTGAGGCCCATGGAGAAAGGTTGACTGCTTTTTGTGGCCAAAAGGGAACAAGCTCTTCTATTTCAGTCTTTTCACTCTGTTTGAAGCACTGTTCTCTCCACCCCATCCCCTTGCCTTGTTAAGCCCTGTTTAACCTTTCACCATGCATTTGACTTGTATTTCATGTCTTTTTGTGTTCCTCTTCTCCTCTTTAATTACCTTCTTTTTTGTCAGCAAGATATTATTAGTATAGAATCATAATTCCTTCATTGTGTTTTTCTTATTTTATCTTTTAGTGATTACTCTAGAGCTAATTTGCATCTGTACTTACCACAGTCTATTAACATCAATACTAACTTAATTCTGGTGAAATATACAAACTGTGCTCCCATACACCTCCATTCCCTCCACCCTTATTTGTGACGTCACTATCCTATATGTTATATACGTATATGTTACAACTCAATAATACTGTTTTATAATCATCATTTCATACAATTATCCTTTAAATCAGTTGAGAGAAGAAAGGTTTTAAAAAAAAGTTTTTTAAATTTAACTACCTTTTCCATTGCTCTTTATTTCTTCATATGAATTCAGAGTACCATCTAGTGCCATTTCCTTTCTGCCTGAATGACTCTCTTGAGTTTTTTATGGCATGTCTGCTAGCAACAAGTTCTCTCAGTCTTTGCATATCTTGGAATGCCTTTATCTCACCTTTTTTTTTTGAAGGAAAGTTTTGGTGGATATAGAATTCTTGGTTCACAGGGTTTTTTTTTTTGGTTTGTTCTGTTTTCATCCCACTGCTTTTTAGCCTTGATTGTTTCTGATGAAAACTCACCTTTAATCATATTGTGGTTCCCTTGTACGTG
Source organism: Bison bison bison (assembly GCF_000754665.1). Taxonomy (NCBI): domain Eukaryota; kingdom Metazoa; phylum Chordata; class Mammalia; order Artiodactyla; family Bovidae; genus Bison; species Bison bison. The sequence goes on along the minus strand of NW_011494753.1, from coordinate 14,938,433 downwards.
ATGCATGTTGTCTCGCTGCTTTTGCTGTTTTGTCTTGGTCTTTCAGCACTTTCAGATGATGTACTAGGTATGGATTTCTTTGTTTCTATCCTATTTGAGTTTAAGCTTAGATCTGTAGATAATTTTTTTTACTACAGTTGGAAAAAGTCAGACCATTGTTTCTTCAAATACTTTTCTGCCCTTCATCTCTCTCTTCTCTGGGTATCCTTTTACATGTAGTTTGGTATGCTTAGTGAGTCTACCGGTCTCTCAAACTCTGTTTTGGTTTTGTTTTCTTTATTTTCTTCTTGTTCTTCAGATTGTGTAATCTGTTTCGATTTATCTTCAGGTTAACTTTTTCTTTTTTTTTTTCCCCCAAATCAGATATGATGTTGGGTGTCTCCAATGAATTTTTTATTTCATTTTTTCCAAATGTAAATTTTCTCTTTGATTTTTATTATGCTTATCTTTCTAAAAAGTATTTTCCATCAGGTGGGTCATGGTTATACTTTTTTCAATTCTGTAAATGTGGTTTCCCTAAGTTCTTTGAACATGTTTGTAATAGCTACTTTGAAGCCATTGTTCAGTCCAATTTCTGGGCTCTCTCCCCCATCTTCTACCCTACTGGAGACAGTTTCCATCACGTGCTTTTTTATCCTCTCTATGCATCACAGTTTCCTGTTCCTTTACGTGTCAAAATTAGTTTAACTAACATAGCAACTTGGTATCATGATTCATCTGTCCCTTCCCCCTCAGTCATAGTTAGAGTCCTTGCTTTTGTTTGTTCAGTAACTTTCCAGGATTAATACTCTGGAAACTGCCTTCTCTGAAGTACACAGCTGCTTATGTCTGCTCATTTTTGTGTTTGTTTGTTTTTTGCTTCTGTTTTTTGAAGACTGGCCTCCTAGATGCCACGTCTAGGACAGCATAGGTTAGTAGTCAGTGATGGGTATGATGAACTACTAAACCATCATGTCATTAAATTTCAGTTATATGTGAAATTGAAGCATCTCATTTAAATTTTTCACTTAATCCATTTCTCCCTCGTTTGGGCTCTGAGTGTCTGAACAACATGACTCCCTGTACTCAAGTGGATAAAAACATTCCCTATCTCCCCAGTAAGGGATAAGTAGGTGGGGGTGTCCTCTGTATGATCCTTCAAACCCTTAATACTAACTTCGGCTAACAGCAGCATGCTGCTTGAGGACAATGTTCCATGTTATTTTTCCAAAGACAAAGACTTGGCACTCGTGATAGCTGTTCTGCGGGTTTTCTTCAGGATCTTGAGCTTCTTTGCTCCTTTGTTCCTTTGGCTTGTTTGTTTCTCTTTCTCCCAACTCTGAACTTTTCTTGCAGGTTCAAAGAAAGAATTTTTTTTTTTTTAAATCTGCTCAAAAGCTGAGGAACCCTTTTATCTGACTCTTCTGATTTGTTTGCCTATTTTCAGACAGAATGCTGCCCCCAATTAAACTTGCTTTGATAACCACAAAATATCTTTGTATTTAAAAAAGTTCACCTTCCCACCCTCAGCAAAACCTCAACAAATCAAGTTAGACCGTTTTCATTCTAGCCAACATCTAATTAGTATCTCTTTTTTGTCTTTATTTTTATTATCATCGAATCTCTTCTCAATGAGTCATCATTGTCTTTTTACTCAAAACTGATGGACTTCCTCAAGATAGCATAGAAGTTAGAAATGAAGAGACAGACCAACTTTGTCTTGAATTCTTGGTGACCATTAAAGCATTTTAATCTCTCATGTATCCAGGGGCGTTGTAAGAGGTTAAGTAGAATAATGCCTATAAAACTCTTCAGTGTATCCTTGGCCTAAGACATCAATAAAGCCATTAGTAAGTAATATGTATTATTCTTTAGTCATTCAACAACTGTTTTTGACCACTTTCTATGTGCTAGGAATATAGCAAATGAAAAAACAGGTATGAGTACTGCCCATATTCCCTGTAACTTCCTTCTCTGGTGTCCTGCCTACATTTGTTTTGATGGACTACCTGAAAGGCCTGAATTCTGAGCTTAAACATGGGTCCAGATCCCAACTCCATGCCTTACTGAGTGAATTTAGACAAGTTATTCCCACAGCCTCTGAATCTACTCAGGAGTAGAGTGGCATATATGTTTTAGAGTGCAATTGGGATAACTAACGGAGAAGTCAATGGCACCCCACTCCAGTACTCTTGCCTGGAAAATCCCTTGGATTGGAGGAGCCTGGAAGGCTGCAGTCCATGGGGTCGCTGAGGGTCGGACATGACTGAGCGACTTCACTTTCACTTTTCACTTTCATGCATTGGAGAAGGAAATGGCAACCCACTCCAGTGTTCTTGCCTGGAGAATCCCAGGGACGGGGGAGCCTGGTGGGCTGCTGTCTATGGGGTAGCACAGAGTCGGACACGACTGAAGCGACTTAGCAGCAGGGATAACTAAGGTAAGTATTTCAATTTCTTAGCCAAATTGCTGGCATGTGTTGTAGCTAAACACATGTGAGCTTCTTCCTCTCTCCTACCTGTATTTGCATTTCCCAAGGTTTTCTCACTTTTCTTTTCTAATATTTTCTTCTGATATGATTTATTTGCATGAATTCAACCGTTACATTAGCTCATATTCCCGAATCTATATTGACTGCTTCCAACTCTTAACATTCCAGTTACGTCTCTCCATAAATCTATAGATAAGCTCAATAATCTATAATCTATCTAGAGGTCCACGATGACTTAAATTCCACATGTCTAAAATCACTGTTATCCATTTACTTTCAAATCAACCGCACTGTAGGCATTTCCTTTCTGTGTCATTGCTCTACACACCTCTGCCAGATTTACATTCCCCCAAATTGCTTTCATCGTTGTACTCACATGTTCAGAAATCTTCAAAGACTCTACTGCCAGTTATCTACAAGATGAATTCGAATTACTTACTGTTACAAAAGCTGTGTGGTCTAAAAATTAATAAAGCGCTATTCAAAGAATTCCATGTATTCCACAGATTTCTGAGTCATATGAACATCAGGGCTTAGAAACAATTTTCATGTCTTTGAAGTTTATTTCTTATTAAGACAAGAAACTGGGCAAGCTGACTTCTAACTTACTTTCTTATTCATAGATTTCATGAAAGAATGGTTTAAGTTGAATGTCAACAAGGTGTCAATGATGCATACATTTTCTAATTCTCTGAGGCAAATTCTGTTTTGAAAAAGGAAAAGTCACCTTCTTCCCTGGACCTCTTTTGTGTCATAGATTGTGCCTAGGAACTTTTCACAGTGATGGTTTCTTTAAGTGATTCTGGGCTACCAGCTAATTTCTGATGCAAAGTGTGAACATTTGCCTCAAAACTTCTTTCTGTACCTTGAATGAAATGGTAAGATTTTGAATTAAGATTTATTTTTTCTTCATGTTGTATGCTATTGATATTTCTTTTATATATCCAAACCCCTTGGATCTTCTCCTTTTTAAGTATTTAGTCTGACTTGGTCTGAGAACTGAGGTTATACTTTAGTTGAGTGTTGGACACTTAGTGATGTCAGTTTTCAAGGAGATTCAAATAGATTGTTTTTCTTTTCTCTCAATAGATTATTTTCTTTTCTCTCATAATGTTATCTCCACTCTTGAAGGTAGTTAACTGTCTAATATTGATTGACTACTGGATTCTGCTTCCTTTCCTGAAGACATGGTGTTAGTTGCTCAGTCCTGTCCGAATCTTTGAAACCCCTTGTCTGAAGCCCCTCAGGCTCCTCTGTACATGAAATTTTCTAGACAAGAATACTGGGGCGGGTAGCCATTCCCTTTTCCAGGGCATCTTCCTGGATCAGAGATTGAACCCAGGTCTCCTACATTGCAGGCAGATTCTTTACTGTCTGAGCCACCAGGGAAGCCCCCCATAGAGACAAGAGTTTGACCTATATATAGGTCTCCTCCAAAATCTCCAAAAAAAAAACTGGATTCTTTGCGGATACTTTCATCCTTCTATATGCAGAGGAGTAGGAGGAATCACTTGAGTAAAGAGAAAAAAGTGAGTATGAACTTGAACAGGGGAAAAGCTCCCAACAAAGCAGAGGGTTATTATGGAGATAGACTCAGGAAATAACATGGTTCAGGTTAACTAGAGCTAGATTAACAAAGGCCTCAAAAACCAGGAAGAAGAATTCACACTTTGTCCCAAAATATGTAGGAAGCTGTAGGTCATTTTGTCAAGAGGAACTGAAATTCCTTGTTTTACATTTAAGAAAGGGGTAATAAAAAGTTTGTTTGGAGTCCAATAATTTAAATATCAAATCATGCTTATGTTCATAATGAGGTTAAAAGGCTTTTTAAAAATAATAGTCTAAAATAAAACTGACTACACTTTGATTACTCCCTTTTAAAGACAGAGTACTCTTACTATCTGATGTGAATTTTTTCCTCATTTTTGATAACCTTTATTCAGGCATCCAGATAAACTAGGAATGTCTCAGAGGAGATAGTGACTTGAAGTATGGTCTGTAGGCAAAACTGCAGAATAAGCTTAACTTGGACATCATAAAATTGTAGCTTGTGTACATAGAGAAATAATCATTAGATCCAATTATCTTTAGACTGATGTTTCAAATTCTAATTGCAAAGTTTTAGTCTCATTAGCACATGTGTTTCATTTTGTATGTTGGCTACCACATTTTATTGTTACAATTCATTAAAAATAATGTGAAAAATGAAGATGATCCTAAACTTCATCATATAAGCAAAAGAAAAAAATACTGCCTGAGTAATGATAGCAACACTTTATATTTGCATAGCAACTTCCTTTTAAGGAGCTCAAAACATTTCACAAATATTATCTCATTAATCCTATGAGTACAGCAATACAAAATAATTTTTTAAACTCCAAGCTGGGGAAATTGATTCCTTAAAATAGCTACAGTTTGTTTCCAGTGTTGTACATTGAATTATGAACAAATTAAGATGTTCAGATTCATTTATTATTATTTTAAAATTTACATAGACTAAAATAGATGTTTTTTGGTCTAGGTTTCTGTCAGTTTTAACACATACAGATTAATGTAGCTACTATTACCGTCAGAATATAAAACAGTTCTATTGCCCCAAAAAATTACTGTGTGATCTTCTTCTATAGTCACACTATCTTCCACATTTACTTCTGGTAAACACTAATCTGTTCTCCATCTCTACTGACTTGCCTTTTTCAGAATTATATGTAACCTTCTAAGCCCTAGTTCCTTTCCCTCAACATCTGTGTTGTTATGTGAATCAATAATTCATTATTTATTGCTGAGTAGTATTCCATTGCATGGATATATCCAGTTTGTTTATCCATTCACCTATTGCAAGATATTTACATTATTTCTAGTGTGAGTTAATTTTTCATAGAGCTGCTATATATATTTGTAATACATTTTTTTTTAATGTTCCTTCCATAAGGTTAAACATCTTTGAATGGGATTGCTGGTGAGTGCCTGTTAACTTTATAATAAAACTGACAAAACAAAATACCTAAGAATAAACTTAACCATAGAGGTAAAAGACCTAGACTCTGAAAACTATAAAACATTGATGAATGAAATTGGAAATGCTACAAAGAAATAGAAAGATGGACTGGTTCAAAATTGGGAAAATATGTCAAGGCTGTATATTGTCACCCTGTATATTTAACTTCCATGCAGAGTACTGTGGTATTGGAGAGGACTCTTGAGAGTCTCGTGGACTGCAAGGAGATCAAACCAGTCAATTCTAAAGGAAATCAGTCCTGAATATTCATTGAAAGTACTGATGCTGAAGCTCCAAATACTTTGGCCATCTGATGTGAAGAACTGACTCATTAGAAAAGAAAGACCCTAATGCTGGGAAAGATTGAAGGCAGGAGAAGGGGACGACAGAGGATGAGCTGTTTGGATGGCATCACTGACTTGATGAACATGAGTTTGAGCAGGCCCCGGGAATTGGTAATGAACAGGGAGACTTGGCATGCTGTAGTCCATGGGGTCGCTAAGAGTCAGACACCACTGAGCAATTGAACTGAACTGAACCAAGACATGGAAAGATATCTTGTACTACTGGATTGAAAAAGTTAATATTTTTATCATGGTCACACTACCAAAGAAATCTAAAGATTTAATGCAATCCCTTTTAAGTATCCATGACATTTTTCACAGAACTAGAACAAATAATACTAAAATTTATATGGAAACACAAAGACCTCACATTGCCAAAGCAGTCTTGAGAAAAAAGAATAAAATAGGAGATAACATCCTCCCAGACTCAGACTATTCTTCTAAACTGCAGTAATTAAAACAGCCTGGTGGTGGTGGTAGTTGTTCAGTGGCTCAGTCACGTCCGACTCTTTGAGACCCCATGGACTGCAGCATGCCAGGCTTTCCTGCCCTTCACTGTCTCCTGGAGTTTGTTCAAACTCATGTCCATTGAGTTGGTGATGCCATCCAACCATCTCATCTTCTGTCACCCCATTCTCTTCCTGCCCTCCTTTCCCAGCATCAGAGTCTTTGCCAGTGAGTCTTTGTCACATCAGGCAAAGACTTGGAGCATCAGGCAAAATATTGGAGCTTCAGCATCAGTCCTTCCAATGAATATTCAGGTTTGATTTCCTTTAGGATCAACTGGTTTCATCTCTTAACTGTCCAAGGACCTCTCAAGACTGTTCTCCAGCACCACAGTTTGAAATCATCAATTCTTTAGTGCTCAGCCCTCTTTATGGTCCAACTGTCACATCTGTAAATGACTTGCACAAAAAACAGACACAGATCAGTGGAACCAAGTAGAGACCAAGAAATAAAGCCACACATCTATGGTCGATTAATGACAAATAAGGTAAGAATATACAACGGAGAAAAGACAATCTCTCAAGAAGTGGTGCTAGGAAAACTGGACAGGTCCATGTAAAATAATGAGATCAGGACATTTCCTCACACCATGTACAAAAATAAGTGGAAAATGAGCAAAGACCTAAATGGAAGACCTGAAACCATAGAACCCTCAGAAGACATAATCAGAACACCCTTTGACATAAATTGTAGCAATAATCTTGTGGATATGTCACCTAAGGCAAAATAAAAGCAAAGATAAACAAATAGTACCTAATTAAACTTAAAAGCTTTTGTACAGAAAAAGATACCATCAATAAACAGACAACCTACACATAGAATGTCAGAGAATATTTGCAAATAATGTGATCAACAAAGGGTTAATATACAAACTATATAAATAGCTCATACAACTCTATCAAAAAAATGCAAACAATCCAATCAAAAAATGGCTGCTGCTGAGCTGCTGCTGAGTCACTTCAGTCATGTCTGACTCTGTGTGACCCCATAGACGGCAGCCCACCAGGATGCCCCGTCCCTGGGATTCTCCAGGCAAGAACACTGGAGTGGGTTGCCATTTCCTTCTCCAATGCATGAAAGTGAAAAGTGAAACTGAAGTCGCTCAGTCATGTCCGACCCTCAGCGACCCCATGGACTGCAGCCTTGTGCATGGGCTCCTCCATGCAGATGGAGGCTCCTCCATGGGATTTTCCAGGCAAGAGTACTGGAGTGGGGTGCCATTGCCTTCTCTGCAAAAAATGGCTAGAAGACCTGAATAAACATTCAGATGGCTAACAGGCACATGAAAAGATGCTCAACATCACTAATTTATTAGAAAAATGCAAATGTGATATTAATGCAACAAACAGATACCACCTCACAGCTGTCAGAATGGCTTTCGTCAAAAAGTCTACAGATAACAAATATTGGTGAGAATGTGGAAAAAGTGAACCCTGTACATCATTGGTATGAAAGTAAATTGGTGCTGCTATTATGGAAGTAAAACTAGAAATAGAACTACCATATGATCCAGTGGCTCCACTCTTGGGAGTATATCCAGAAAAGAAAAAAAAAAAACTAATTTGAAGATGTATACACTCTAATAGTAACAGCAGTACTGTTTACAATAGCTAAGGGATGGAAGCGACCCAAATGTCTATCAACAAGAATGGATTAAAGAAGATGATCTGTAAAAATACTGAACCATTATGCTGTTCATCTGAAACTAATATAATATTGTTAATCAACTATACTCCAATAAAAAAGTATGTTTTTAAATTTCCAAATGTTTGCAGTTTTTCAGTTCTTTCTGTTATCCTTAGTTTAATTCCATAATGATCAAGAAATATACTTTGTATGATTTCAATTCTCTTGAATTTGTTAATTTTTTTTATGACCACATGATAGCCAGTCTTGAGAGTGTTCCATGTGTACTTGAACAGAATATGTATTCTGCTGTTGTCGGGTAGAGTGTCCTACAAAGGGCAACTGAATCCAATTAATTGATGATTTTGTTTAGTATTTTTATATCCTTCTGGTTAATGGTACATGTTTTTCTGTCCTGTGGAAAGGATATACATAGAGTTTCTTATGTATACCATGTAGTTGGTCTTGGATTTTAAAAATTCATTGTGAAAACCTTTGGCTTCTAATTGGTATGTTCAGAGAACTTAAATTACTGATATTTTTGCATTTAGGTTTACTATGACATCATGTTTTCCTATTCATTCCTCCTGTTTTTTCATTCTTTCCCCTTTCCCGCCTTCTGTTGAATTATTAGAATATTTATGTTTTAGTATTAGTTTTTGGTTTGTATGTTGAGTATTTTACTATGTGTTTATGCTCAGTCTGTTCTGTTGTGTCTGATTCTTTGCAACCCTATGGACTGTAGCCCTCCAGGCTCTTCTGTCCATGAGACTTTCCAGGCAAGAACACTGGAGTGATTTGTCATGTCCTTCTTCAGAGGATCTTCCCTACCCAACCTGTATCTCCTGTGTCTCTGCTGGATACAGGGATCCAACCTGTATCTCCTGTGTCTCTGGCATTGCATATGGATTCTTTACCACAGAGCCACCAGAGAAGCCCAGTATTGTACTATATCTCTTTGTAACCTTCATTAGTAGTTGATCTGAGTATTAAAATATACATACTTAACTTTTTACACTGCACTTAAACTAATATTTTACCACTTCAAGTGGAATATAAAAATGTTACCACCTTAGAGGTCCCTTTAGCTTTCACTTTTTATGTTATAGTTGTAATATGTATTATATCTACATATATTGAAAACCCTATCAGACTGCTACTAATTGCTGCTTTTAATCATCAAACATATTTTTTAAAAACTGAAAGTGGATATTCTTATATTTCCACTGATGTTTACTTTCTGTTCCTTGTCCTTCATTGATGACATTCCAAGTTGGCCTGCAGTGCCATTTTTATTTAATCTGGAGAACTCCCTTTTGCATTTCTTTAAGAGGACTACTGCTGGTACAAACTCTCTAGTTTTCCTTCATCTGAGAATATCTTTATTTTGCCTCACTGATGGATAGTTTTACTGGATACAGAATTCTCAGTTGGCAGTTCTTTTGTTTCAGTACTTAAACATGTAAACCCATGGCATTCATATCAATGTATGTCAGAAACCACTACAATATTGTAAGGTAATTAGCCTCCAACTAAAATAAATAAATTAAAAAAAATTTTTTCATAGGTTATTAAAAAAAAAGTAGTCTGAAAGTAGACAACTGTTTTCTGGATTGTAATAAGAAGTCTGCTGTCATTCAAATTGTCTCCATATATGCATGTAATGTTTCATATTTGGGGGGAAGCTTTCATGATTTTTTGCTCATCATTTGTTTTCAGGATTTTGATTAGGGTGTTTCTGGGTGTGGATATTTTTGTATTTACCCTCTTTATACTTCACTGACTTTCATAATTCTCTAGGTTTATGTCTTTGGTCAAATTTGTAAAGTATTCAGTCATTTCTTAAAGCAGTTTTTCTTAAAGTACACTGTTTCTATTATCCTTCTGAGACTCAAGTCATGTGAATGCTCAACCTTTTGGTATTATATCACAGATCCCCAATACTCTATTCATTTTTTAAAAATCTTTTTTTTCCCTTTCTATCAGTCTATGTTCAAATTTATTGACTCCTCTGTCATCTCCATTTTTTTCTTTAATCCCTCCAGTGAGTTTTCAGTTTTTGTTGTTGTGTTTTTCACATCTAAAGCTTGCCTTTGGTTCTGCTTTTATATCTTCTATTATCTTGCTGCATTCAGATGTTTGTATCTTTCCTTTTCTCCTTTTCTTTTCGCTTCTCTTCTTTTCACAGCTATTTTTAAGGCCTCCCCAGACAGCCATTTTGCTTTTTTGCATTTCTTTTCCATGGGGATGGTCTTGATCCCTGT
>NW_011494753.1:14927415-14928124 GCF_000754665.1 Bison bison bison | reverse complement strand
ATCTATCAGATCTAGGCCCTTAAATCTATTTCTCACTTCCACTGTATAATCATAAGGGATTTGATTTAGGTCATACCTGAATGGTCTAGTGGTTTTCCCTACTTTCTTCAATTTAAGTCTGAATTTGGTAATAAGGAGTTCATGGTCTGAGCCACAGTCAGCTCCTGGTCTTGTTTTTGCTGACTGTATAGAACTTCTCCATCTTTGGCTGCAAAGAATATAATCAATCTGATTTCAGTGTTGACCATCTGGTGATGTCCATATATAGAGTCTTCTCTTGTGTTGTTGGAAGAGGGTGTTTGCTATGACCAGTGAATTTTCTTGGCAAAACTCTCTTAGTCTTTGCCCTGCTTCATTGCTTATTCCAAGGCCAAATTTGCCTGTTACTCCAGGTGTTTCTTGACTTCCTACTTTTGCATTCCAGTCCCCTATAATGAAAAGGACATCTTTTTTGGTGGGAGAAATATCAATAACCTCAGATATGCAGATGACACAACCCTTATGGCAGAAAGTGAAAAGGAACTAAAAAGCCTCTTGATGAAAGTGAAAGTGGAGAGTGAAAAAGTTGGCTTAAAGCTCAACATTCAGAAAATGAAGATCATGGCATCCAGTCCCATCACTTCATGGGAAATAGATGGTGAAACAGTGGAAACAGTATCAGACTTTATTTTTCTGGGCTCCAAAATCACTGCAGGTGGTGACTGCAGCC
>NW_011494753.1:14921698-14927315 GCF_000754665.1 Bison bison bison | reverse complement strand
GTCTAGTCAAGGCTATGGTTTTTCCTGTGGTCATGTGTGGATGTGAGAGTTGGACTGTGAAGAAGGCTGAGCACCAAAGAATTGATGCTTTTGAACTGTGGTGTTGGAGAAGACTCTTGAGAGTCCCTTGGAGTGCAAGGAGATCTAACCAGTCCATTCTGAAGGAGATCAGCCCTGGAATTTCTTTGGAAGGAATGATTCTAAAGCTGAAACTCCAGTACTTTGGCCACCTGATGCGAAGAGTTGACTCATTGGAAAAGACTCTGATGCTGGGAGGGATTGGGGGCAGGAGGAGAAGAGGACAACAGAGGATGAGATGGCTGGATGGCATCACCAGCTCAATGGATGTGAATTTGAGCGAACTCAGGGAGTTGGTGACGGACAGGGAGGCCTGGCATGCAGCGATCCATGGGGTCGCAAAGAGTCGGACACGACTGAGCGAATGATCTGATCTGTTCATCTTGCTGAGACTTTCTGTCTTTCCCTTCATTTCAAGAATATTTGGCATTACTTTTGGGAATGCACTTAAAATACCTACTTTAAAGTCTTTCTCCATTAATTTTTACATCTGTGCCATCTCAGGTTTGACATCTGTTGATTGTCATTTTTCTTGTGTGATACTGAGATTTTATTTTTCTATTTTAAGTTATTTTAAGATTTTATACTGAACATTTTTAATATTATGATTTTGTTTTGTTTAAGTCTATTAAGAACATTGATTGTATTACTCCTTTTTGATTTTAGTAGCTATTGATCCTATAGATTCAGGCTATAAATTTCTACTTGTTGTCCTTGGGCTATAATTTCAAAGTCAGTGCCGTTTTTAAAGCCTTTACAAAACATGCTGTCTGAACCTGTCTTCTCTGTCCTCTACTCAGGAACATTCTAACATCTGGAAAGTGGTTCTACCCCACAATTTAGTTCTCAAAGTCTTTCCTATGCTGGTAAGAGTCAGATTTAAGCATGTACAACTTGTGACTGAACCTGAGAGTACAAATACAACTTTCTGGAATTATTTTCCTGAGCTACCTTCCCTCTGTGGTCTCCTTGACACCTCTATACCACAGGAACACCTTTCATGGGCCTTGGGCTAGTAAGCCAGGGCTCTAGACGTCCCCATTGCTGCCTAATTGCTGTTACTGTGTCTGTCTGCAGGGCCAAACAGCAAGAGGATATACAAAGAAAAAGAGCCAATGGGGCTACAGTCTTGGGACCAGTGTCCCTATGGTCAAAACTCAATGTCACCTCATTTGAGTTTTAGGTGCCTGCCTGACAGTCTCTGCTTTTGTTGCTTTTGTTGCTACTTTGGGATTGTCTAGGGCTAGGGTAAAAGACAACAGAAAGAAAACCACAACATTTGGTTTTCTTCGCTTTCTCTGACTCTAGGGAGCACCTTTCCTGTTTAGTAGCCTGAAAATAGCTTCTCTTGGTACTGTTTCTATTAACATTCGATGCAGAGTCCCAGGTTTGGGGCTGCCTTTGAGTTTTCATTACCAACAAATACTGGAAAAGAATTGAAAAAGTGGGGGCTGGTGGGGGTCATCACTGATTATGACAGTGCTTCAAGTTTTGATTACCTTCCCCAATCTGTCTGCTACCATTTACTTTTTAGAGTCCTCAGAGAGCTGCTCCCTATGTATTATATCCAGGGTTTTTAGTTGCATTTGAAGGAAGAAGTAGGCTGGTATGTGTTTACTCCCGCATGATTAGAACCAGAAACCAAGGTTTAGATTTCTTGAATCCTAGTAATCAAATGAATCTTGAAAGTATGCTTTAGTCTGGAGGCTGAAACAAATGTCCAAACAATAATAGCATGTAAGATTTAAGCAACGAAGGTGCCAAAAACTCAAGCATTTCATTTAATACCTGTATGAGGGTTCGATGATAGGTGTTTTATCTATTTTTACTTTACAAATAGGGGACTGAGGTACAAGGATATTGAGTAACTTCCCCAAGGTTACACAGTAACTGATGGGAGTCAGGATTTGGATCCTTGTCATCTGGCTCCAGACAGGAAGTTCCTAATGATATACATGTGTGTTTTGTTCACTATTTATATTTATTTTTTGTTTTGCTTTAGTGCATAAGATTTTGTACATTTTGGGGAGAACATTAAGTGTGATTGCTATGGCTACAAGCATAGCTTATTTTACTCTAAGTTTAGAAAAGAGTGAAGATTAGTGGACAAACAAGTGATATTACTACTTCTCAGAGAGACTAAGGGAAAAATTGGGGGATCAAAGTAGTTTTAAAGTACCAATTGATGAGTGTGTATCAGCTAGATTTATTCACATAGTCCTTCCTTTCCTTTCACATTTTTAAACTCTAATCTTAATGGAAGAATATACGAAGGGTAGGAGAGTTCTACAAGAATCAGCTTCTACTGGGAAAAAAAAAAAACACCTTTTTTAAATTAAAACAATCAATAGCTTTCAATCAGCCATAAAACTAAAACTCCAACCAAAGAACTATATGAATATATGCTCAGTTGTGTCCAGCTTTTGCAACCCAGTGGACTATAGCCCCCTAGGCTTCTCTGTTCATGGAATTTTCCAGGCAAGAATACTGGAGTGGGTTGCCATTTCTTCCTCCAGGAGACCTTCCCAACCCAGGGATCATACCTTCATCTCCTGCTTTGGCAGGTGGATTCTTTACCACTGCGCTACCTTGGAAGCCCCAACCAAAGCACTGTATATATATAATGTAGTGCTGTAAAAAGTGAATTAAGGCTGATCTTGGGCCACTGCAAGATGAGTACAGAGATTAAGAGTTTAGGAATTTTTATGGCAATTTGATAAAGCAACTTTATGTTGAACATGATTAAAAAGTAGACTAAAATTTTATTGTCTTTTATTTTATCATAGTAATTCATATTTACATTTTTCAAAAGTACATCTGTGGATTGAAAATTAAAAGCAATGAAAAGCTGAGTCTTTACCATAACCATTTTGAGAAATGCTGCAGTAAAGCACAGTGACTGCCTTCTAATTTAAAATGAAACAATGGCAAAATTAATTCAAACACAGGGTTGCTGACATAATTTTCTTTTTTCAGTGATTCTTGCCATTTCTAAAAAGTATGTCTGGCATTTTAAATAAAGTTATATTTGTTTTTAAGAGACAAAGACCTAGAGACAGATCCCAGGAGTTGACTTTGAATCTGTCTGAAAGTTGGTGTTTATATATATTTCTTTTCCTTCAAATTTTAGAATTGGAAGGTAAGCCCCTACAGTCCCATAATGAAGAGCTGAAAAAAATGCTGCATCAGGAAAGATCACTGAAGTCAAGCAAGGCGCCAGCCTGGTGCTTCTCAGGTGGTTGGAGGACCCTTTGGACCCCTGTAGTCTCAACCCTTGCAAGATAAAAGGGGATGAAGACAAGAGTGAGGGTAGTGGAAGCAAGTGCGTCCCAGCACATATTCACTGTTTTTCTTATTAGCTCAGTGAGAGGCAAACAGCTCTTACTCCTTGAATCTAATCTGCTCAACTAACAGCCTACTAATACTTTTTGACAAGTATGCTATATAAACATCCATGTCTAGTTAAAAATGGCAATCAGTCAACTTCCCTGGAAGTTCCCTTAAGTATCTAGAATTAGATCTTAATGTAAGATACTGTGGGCTTGTCTGATGCTGCAGGGGTAAAGAATCTGCTTGCAATACAGAGGACTCGGGAGGTGTGGGTTCAATTTCTGGGTTGAGAAGATTCTCCCAGGGAAGAAAATGGCAACCCACTCCAGTATTCTTGCCTGGGAAATCCCATGCACAGAGGAGCCTGATAGGCTACAGTCCATAGATTTGCAAAGAGATTGAGCAACTGAGCATGCACACATGTGAAATAATGTGACACACACTAAATGTGTTCTTAGAAGAATGTTAGGGCTTGGCAATTGTGATCCTTTTGATAAAGCTGTACAACAGCATTTAGTCAGAAACTGTGTGTGTTAGTTGCTCAGTCGTGTCTAACTCTGTGCATTCCCATGGACTGTAGCCCGCCAGACTTCTCTGTCCATGCAAATTCCATCTAAATTTGTGCAAGACTTCTTTTCTTTTTTCACTGTAATTAATCCAAATCTTAGTATTCTAAAAATAAGTATTTGCAGAAATGGAAAATTGGGATGTATAAATGTCTCGATTTGTTCTAACCGAAGTACTAAGCAGAATTAACCAAAAATACAGAAAAGAAAAATGTCAGTAGTTGTATATGTATATATATATACACCATGTTCTATGAACTAGTCCATCCGTGTTGGTTTGTAGCCTTCAGCTATCAGTTGTCTCAGTATATTCAAGTATTTCAATTGACTTGAGCCCCTCTAGTTTGTAAAAATTTAATGTTCTTTGTAAGGTAGAAAGTACAATGTTTCCTGGAAATTCTTGGGTTAGTCAGATATTTCTCTCACTGTGACATCGCTTCCTGCTTGCAGTAAGTGTTTTGGATCTCCCTGTGTTTTCTCTAGTCTGCATTTACCCAAATGTGGATGGAACACAGCCTTTAATTTCTCCAGATTGTCATTTCCGTGAGGCACCTGCATGTTGTTAACCTTCCCTGAAGACTGGGGTTCACAGTAGTTCCTACTTCATAGAACTGTAAACAGTGGAGTTATGAAAGTAAACTGCCTGGTTTACAGTAAGCATCTCAAGAATGTTGGCTGTTATTATTTGTTGATGGATAATGGTGTGGGGTTACATCACAGCAGATAGAATGAAGTGAAATATTAGACATCTTTGTTCTCTTTGACATAGCCTGCTCAACCACGCGGATTTCTCACTAGTTTGAACTTACTTCCATAACATGCTTATTACTATTTCAGTCTAGCTGTCCATGTGTCAACTCCAGCTACTTTCTTTAGGTGGAAGAACTTAGTGTTCTCATTCTCTTGCTCTCACTTGTCTCATAGCATCCCTGTCCTGTGGTGTGGTGGAGAGGAGAGAGGATTGGGTCAGATATGGGACCGTGAATCTTTTGATAGACCCTTTCATCTTCCAAACTCAAGTGACCTTTCAAGGAGGAATTGTTCTACTGCATCAACAGCTAAAACCAGGCCAATTAGTTATGTGATTAGTTAAACTAGCTCTCAAATTATTATTTGATTTTACCCAAAACTGTTTCCAGTAATGAATTCCTCATTGAAACAAGGAGAGTTTGATACTATGGAAAATTATTCTTAGAAAAGTAATGTCAAATACCATTCCACATTTAATCTTCTAATAAGTGTCTAATATATCTCTTATGAGGATATATTTCATTGAGTTTAGTGCACATTTTAATCCAGAATGGTCTCATCTTTATACCTCTAGCTTTATTACATCTGCAAAGAACGTTTCTCCAAATAAGTTGCCATCCACAAATTTGAGGAGTTAGAATATAGACACATCTTTTTGAGACTGGAAGTCAACCAGTTACAGCTCAGAAGATGGATAATGCACTGAGTTGGTAAAAAAAATTTTTCTAGCAAAAGTTCATTAATTGGGTAGAATTAAGGTAAGTATCGGAGAAGGCAATGGCACCCCACTCCAGTACTCTTGCCTGGAAAATCCCATGGATGGAGGAGCCTGGTGGGCTACAGTCCATGGGGTCGCTAAGAGTCAGACATGACTGAGAGACTTCACTTTCACT
>NW_011494753.1:14904856-14921598 GCF_000754665.1 Bison bison bison | reverse complement strand
TTTACTTTCATGCATTGGAGAAGGAAATGGCAACCCACTCCAGTGTTCTTGCCTGGAGAATCCCAGGGACAGGGGAGCCTGGTGGGCTGCCATCTATGGGGTCGCATAGAGTTGGACACGACTGAAGTGACTTAGCAGCAGCAGCAAGGTAAGTATGAAATAATAAAAAATACTTGAACACCTGATTATATTTTAGTATATATAACAATTTTAGCAAAGCTATTAACATATTAAATAAATTATGGTACTAGTGAAATTAAAATGGTATCCTGCAAAGCAAGTTCTTTTTTTCCCTTGAGATTATTCTTTGTATTATTATGTATAGTTTTTATATTATTATCAGATAATGTCATCAAAGGTAAAATGAATTTGAGCTCTTTTGAATCAGAAAAACTAGTTAAATTTTAATTTATAAAATACAACTAATAATTTTTTAAAGTTGAATGAAGAATTCCATAGTTAAATAATTAAAAATTATCTAAATTCACTTGGAAATTTTGCTTATGTCAGTACATATTTCTCTTGGTTAATCTTATTCCATGTTGTGGAATAAGTCCAAGTTTGATGAGCTTAAAAGGGGATAAGAGAATATGAAAGTCTTAAATTTTGACCTACAATATCACAGGTATATTTGAGTATCAGTAAACCAACTGGCTGAGCAAACTAAAATTCCTGACTTTTTACATAAGAAGATAATTAACAGAAACATGAGGCCTTTCATATCTACTTGTCTAAGTTAGATTTTGTTCTAAAAAATTCTCAGTCACCTTCAGAGTAAATCAGTAGACTATCATAATGTGACTTTAATTATGTTCATTAATATTCATTTGGGAAAAGCTTATCAGTTTCTATTTCAAGAACAAAAGCTAGAATATTAAACCCTTCTTTTGTCTGGAACATTGAGTTTGAGAGTTATCTTTTCAAGATCTTTCTCTGAAGAGATTATTGTGGTTTAACTGTTGAGTTACTGAAATGTACCAAATTTGTTCTTTTGAATTATAAACAATTTTTCTAGGGGGTACCCTATTTAGACTGAAGGTAAATAATTTTAACTTGGTTTAATAATTTGCCTCAACATTTTCCTGAGACACATAAGCATGGGGAGTTAATCAAAGGGTATGGATCAAAACAACTTATCATCATAGGATGTCAGCTGGTTTCACCAGCAAAATCTCAGAACTCCAATCCTGAACAGACTTTAGCACTTACTTTGTGTCACCCACTGTCAGCACTTTATATGCATTAGTTCATGTAATCCTTGTAACAGCTCTATTATTGTCATTTCTATTTTGTAGTGAGGAAACTGAGGAGCAGAGATAATAAATACTTTGTAGTGAGAAAGTAACAGAATGAAGATATGAACCAGGTATTTTAGCTCCAGAGTCCTCCCAGTACAGGCCCCCAACCTTTGTATTTACATTATACATCAAGTATGTTTCTAAAATGAAATGTTATCTGAAAATGTTATTTACATAGCTATACAACATTCTTAGAGTTTTACTGTAACTTATTTTGCAATTTCCATATATTCTTAGTGTTCTGGGGATTGTTTTTGCTGTTGTAAATAATATTTATACAAATGTCAGACCAGCTTTTAGATGATTTACTTTTTAAAATAGTGAATTTGACAAAATATAAGACTGTGAATTTTTTTAAAGCACGTAATACATTATGCCAGAAGCTTCCTGAAAGCTTATCTGGATCTATATAACCTCAGGAGTACTAACTAGATGACAACAAAATAGCGTAAGCAAAGGCAAATAAGGGTGAGGAAATGTGGCAAGTTTAGGATAAGGGCATGGAATAGTGGCAGAGGCTGAAACCAAAGAAGTGGGCAGGATCCAGACTATGAAGGGTTCAAGGAAACCAAAGAATAGATATTAAGCCATCCCAGGTTTCTGACTTGGATGTCACTATCCATTGGATTATCAGAAGTGAAATCAGATAAAAGTAGCAGGTATTTTGGGAAGAAAAAAATAAGATCAGTTTAAATATAGTAAATATAAATTGTGTATGGCTTATCCAATGGCTATCTGAGATTTTCTGGTTTAGTACTCAGGGAAGCCAGAGCTTCAGCTGTAGATTTGAGAGTCCGTATTATGTATTAGGTCACTGAAAATTGGTTGATCACTCAAAGTACGTTACAGCGAAAAGATAAGCCAGAGCATGGTGTTTTGGAAACAACACTATTAAGAAGTCTTATAATCTAGCTTTTCTAAACCCCAAATTTTTGAACTATAAATAACTATAATTTTGTGATAACTAGCACTAATCGTATAATCACATCATGGGTCTGAATTTGTGTAGCAATAGCACCCACTTTCTGACTAACTCGTGTATACATATCAAATGGGTTTAAAACGTTGACAAAGACCCAATCATTTTCCCTTTAAAATACACATGTAAGATTTAAGAAATTCAACTTTGCTTTAAAAAGGAAAAATTTATAATAAATTAGAATAGTAACATGATACCAACACTCATCTCAAGAACCAGGAATTTGGAGTAATTACCAAGTTTTGAGAAATCAGTATAATTTTGCTATTCTTTAGCCAGCAGACAATCATAAGAGAAGCTTTCCCCTACTCACCCCTCCCCCATGCTGAAAGACATCTTTTTCTACAGGAAGATCCCATCTAAGTGATGTAGATTTGTGTACTTTGCCACCTTGTGGTCATTGTAGTTATTTACATGACTCCATCTCTACTGTGGCTTGAAGGTTTTTCTGTTAAAATGGCTGGATGTTCTTATATATTTAATAACAATACCAGCAAAAATTTATTAGAATGAACTTAAATGACCTTGATTTAAAAAAAAGGACCATGTCCAAAATGAATACCTACGAGATTAATTTATTATGGGCTGATATGGCTGCTTAATAAACTTTTCTGGGCCTTTCTTCGATGTATTTATCTACATGTTGCTACAGTAGTTATTTTGAAACAACAAATATTAATAAAAATAAGAAAAGGGTTATTACCCTCGACAGTGTGAATATTGGCATAATCTCTCTTTTTTGTATTTCACTGAAGTTTTAAACAGAAAGAAAACTCAAGACATTGTATATAGAGCCAGCGTGTGAATAAATGACAGCCTTCTATGAAACTCAAACCAAAGCATCCATGAACCTTGAGGCCAAACTCTAGTTTAATCTATAAGAAGTAAATGTGCTGATGAAATGAAATTTTAAGATGTTTCTAAAGGTTCAGTAGCTATTGCCAGATAACTAATGTGGTACAGATACATTTTTAAGAGGTTTGGGTTACTTGCAAGATAATAATTACTGTATATTTCATTATATTGTTTAACTTTCTGATTGCTTTTAATATGAGATTTGATTTTCCTATGTTTGTAAATCTACAAAGTATTCAAACATTTGTTTTCAAAGCAACTCAGAGAATCATCATAGTTTTACTGTTCCTTCTTTAGCATGCTGCTGCTGCATCGCTTCAGTCGTGTCCAGCTCTGCACGACCCCATAGATGGCAGCCCACCAGGTTCCCCCATCCCTGGGATTCTCCAGGCAAGAACACTGGAGTGGGTTGCCATTTCCTTCTCTAATGCATGAAAGTGAAAAGTGAAAGTGAAGTCGCTCAGTCGTGTCCGACTCTTAGCGACCCCATGGACTGCAACCTACCAGGCTCCTCTGTCCATGGGATTTTCCAGGCAAGAGTACTGGAGTGGGGTGCCATTGCCTTGGCATAAACATTTTTTCTATTTCAAGTCACTAGTTCTCTGTATCTTGAGGCAATAAACTGTTAAACAAGTTTCATAGGCATAGTCATTCTTAAGCTGTATTTTATTTCAGAATACTGGAGGTGTTGTTTAAATATAGTAAGCTGAATGGTTTGGCTAAATTTAAAAAAAATTTTTTCCCTTAAATCTATACACTTTTGACTCATTTAAGCTTTGGTGATAAGAGTTGATAGGCTGCATATCTAACCATGTTATTTAACAAAAGGGACTTTTTCAAAATTATACATATAGGGATCCCTGTACAAAACACATAGCCTTGACTACAAGAGAAATTATGGAGAGAAATGACTATCATTCTGTTACTAGAAAACCAACCCAAATTATAGATGCTCTTGATGTTAGGTCCACAATGGCTCTCCTCCATCATGGGCTCTCAAGAATCATTTTGGCTTGTGTGTCCAACAGGGACAAGGCCCTCCAGCAAGCAGCCAGGGCAACAGGCTTCTGCCACATGTGTTTTCCTCAGTTACTCATCAGCTTTAACTGGAATGAGGAGGGAGATTTCTGATAGACTATTATATGCTTGTGGATTGTTATTCTCTGTGGATTGGAAACAAATTGTGGTATCTTCTTTAACTCAGTTAAAGAGGTTGGGTCTTGTCTCACAGAGTAGGAGACTTCTGCTGTGAGGATGGTCAAAGCAGGTCACTGAAAAACATAAGAATAATAAGGGGTGAAAGGAATTGCTTTTGTTCACATACCAAGGAGCTTGGATGCAAAAATAGTAGCTCAATTCACATGTAAGTCACATTATATGTAATATAATAAAGGATAGGTTAAGTGAAAAAAATCAGTTCAAAGGAAAGCTCGATTCATATTCCAGCTCAGCCATTTCCTTTTTAGGCAAGTACTTAAATGTCTCCGGCTTCCCTGGTGGCTCAGAGGTTAAAGCGTCTGCCTGCAATGCAGGAGACCTGGGTTCATTCCCTGGGTCGGGAGGATCCCCCTGGAAAAGGAAATGGCAACCCACTCCAGTATTCTTGCCTGGAGAATCCCATGGACAGAGGAGCCTGGTGGGCTACAGTCCATGGGGTCCCAAAGAGTCGGACACGACTGAGTGACTTCACTTTCTTAGATGTCTCCAAGTCTCAGCTTTCTCCTATGTAATATAAAAATGATTATATTTGCCTCAAGTGAATGCATAAACATTAAATAGAAAAAAATATTGAAAATTGCACAAATACATGAGTCAGGATAGCATAGACTATGCTGTGTTAAGAAATAAACCCCCAAGTCTCCATAACTTAATAAAAAAAATGTTTATTTCTTACTCATGTTACAGTCTGATGCAAATCTGGTAAGATTCCTTTTCAAGCAGTTTCTAGCAGCACAAACGGGACAGAGCACATAATAGAAACTCAACCAATTTTTGCTGTCCAAGATGGAAGGTGACATAGCACTTCTCCTATTTGATTGCTGAGAGGTAGTCACGTGATCTTATGTAAATGCGTGGGAGCTAAGAATTGCATATAAACGTGGATATATTGCAAAACCTGACAAGCTCTACCATAAATATTGTATTTTTATTGTTGGTAAATTAGAGAGTACAGATGCACATAAAGAAAAAAAAACACATTAAACATAATGCCATTGTCCTTTCAATATTTCATTATCTTGTTGAACTTTTCTACAAATGCATTTTCATATAATTTTTAATGAGCACAGGTTTTCAATAAATACAGTTTCCTTCTCCTTTGAAGACTCCACCCATTTCCCTTCTATGCAAGAAAAGCATGCAAATTGGGCACAAGAATGACACTATAGGTATACACTTAAATCTGCTCTAATTTCCTTAAAATGCACAGCAATTACACATTTATATAATTATTGACGGGGCTTCCCAAATGGCACTACTGGTAAAGAACCTGCCTGCCAATGCAGGAGACATAAGAGATGCAGGTTTGATTCCTGGGTCAGGAAGATCCCGTGGAGGAGGGCATGGCAACCCACTCCAGTATTCTTGGTTGGGAAATCCCATGGACAAAGGAGCCTGCTGGGCTACGGTCCATAGCGTTGCAGAGTTGAACACAACTGAAGTGATTTTGCATGCATGCATGCATACCTAATTATTGGCAAAAGATTACTTGTGATCCAACTTTACCCCAGGACCATGAAACAATGTGTTCTGATTCAGAGGGTGAAAACCCCTGCTTGTAGAACTTGCCAGAAGAGTTGGGTGGTGATGAAAAGTCATTAAATCTGGAACATATCTCCATGGCTTCCCAAGTTATACCTTAATTTTCTGTGACAAAGTAGTGTATACAGTTTATCATTGTTTCCTAATGATGTGTGCATATGCAGTAAATCAAACTGCAGCATTCAATGAATTCTATGTTCCAGTTCAAAACAAATTACACTGCACACAAGTTTGTTTTCTTTCTCTGATCTCACTTCAAATCAGGTAGCTATTATAAATAGTACAAAACAAACACTTTATTTTAGAAAATTACAGAAAATAGCATCACCTCTTATTATGTTACAGAAATCTGTGGCCATTTGGAAACCCTAAATCAAAACTCTTATGAATAAATACCCAAAGGACTCAGGAGAAATAAGACTGATTTTTTAAAAATCATCTTTGCCAATTTTTAATGCTAAGGTAGATGTTTCACTGTAGATTAAGCATGGCTATAGAGATGTATAGACAAACAAGACATGGCATATATTTCTGCCACCAGGACAGTGAAAATAATGGTTAAACAGTCAAAGCAGTTTACTTTTTGTAAAAAATAATTAAGTACTGAGAACAAGATAGTGGAGGAGTCGGTGGACGTGGAGTACATCTCTCCCCACGGATACATCAGGAATGCACCTTCAGACACAGAAGTGCATGCAGACACCAGCTGAGAGCAGAAAGGAGTACCAGACTAGAGGAAAAGAATATATAGAACCACGAAAAACTTGGTGGGACGAAGGAACTAGGGGGAAACAGGAGTGTAACCGAGGACTGGACCTGCCCTTGGTGGGTGGGGGACTGAAGCAGGGCTCTGATCTTCACAGCAGGGCAATCGTCTGAATAAGAGGAGAAACATTAAAGGCTGACAGTGAAACAGCTGATCTGTGGCAGCCTAAATGGAATGAGAATCAGACAGTCCTTGCCACAGCCATACATACCCCGGATACAGGTCCCCTGGAAGGCACAGCATGGGAGTTGGAGTTTAGGGTTTGTGGGGCAATCCCAGGGTGAGGGCTGCTGTTGACTGTAGAGACACAGATCAAGGGGAGGTGAAATGCCTGTGGAGGAAAGCCAGGCAGCCATGGAAGCAAGGTGATACTGCTGAGTCACGCGTAGTGGGTGGGGCCATCACCATAGCCTCTGTCCCCCCACCAGCATTAGCAGCTGAACAATAAAGAGGTTGGCCCATCAAATGCCTGATGCACTGAACTGCAGAGTAGGATTCCACCCAGGGTGCCCCTTTAAGTGCCTGGCATGCCAATCTACAGAGTAGGAGCCCAGCCAGGGGTCCCCTCTATATGCCTGAAGCACCGAACCCAAACAACAGAGAGGGACCCCAGGCAAGGGAACCCTCTGAGTGCCTGAATGGGTGGAGCTACAGAGAAAGACTGGCCAAAGAAGCCTTCTGATCGCCCGCTACAAGAGACTCAAAGAAAGACTGATGGGGCCATAACTTCTGTAGCAGAAGCAGTCCATGTCCCTGCACACTTGGCACCGCCAGGGTACCCACAAGCCAAGCAGCTGCACCACCTTCATACTCAACTCTCACTGGGGCAGAGCTGCCACAGGTAAAAAATGTCTTGAGTCTATGCGTGCAGGGTCGCTTCAGTAGTATCTGACTCTTTGCAACCTGTAGACTGTGGTCTGCCAGGCTTCTCTGTCAGGGAGGTGGGGTTCTCCAGACAAGAATACTGGCGCGTATTGGCCAATACAGGTTGCCATAGCCTTCTGCTGCTGCTGCTGCTTGCTGCTAAGTCGCTTCAGTCGTGTCCAACTCTGTGCGACCCCAGAGACGGCAGCCCACCAGGCTCCCCCATCCCTGGGATTCTCCAGGCAAGAACACTGGAGTGGGTTGCCATTTCCTTCTCCAATGCATGAAAGTGAAAAGTGAAAGGGAAGTCGCTCAGTTGTGTCTGACTCCTAGCAACCCCATGGACTGCAGCCCACCAGGCCCCTCCATCCACGGGGTTTTCCAGGCAAGAGTACATACCCTTCTAGAGCACTATATTTCCTGCTACCCTAGCTGCCAACTCCCCTGAGTACCTGGTGCTGCCAGAACCCCTGCGACCCAAGCAGCTGCACCACCTCCACACCTGGCCCTCACAGGGGCAAACCCAAGCCCTCCAGGGCAGCCTCAGGAGGAAATCCCAGTGGGCAACCCACATGCAGAGGTGGAAATAAAACCACAGTCAAAACCTAGGGGCAGTGTGGCTAAGGAAGAAGACCCGAAACCTTCCCACCAGCTGTACAAACTGCATATTAAATCCACATGATCAACTAGGCAGACTCTGTGTTAATGGAATATATAAAAGGTCATTGAGAGCGTCCACAAAAAAAAAAAACCTCACTAGTTCCGATAACTATGGACATTGGAGGCAAGAACACATAAGAGTAGGACCAGATTAGAAGCTGAGATGCCCCCACATCAGGTCCAAAGATCAGCACGGTGTTGGAGGGCATCCTAGGGAGGTGAGGTGGGCTATGACTCCCAATGAGGAAAGGATGCTGACAGCAGTGACTGAAGAAAAGCATTTATTATTCTTCTCTTTTGACTTGTTCTGTAGATTCTTTTGGATTTTTTTTTCCTTTTTCCTCCCCACCCCCTCCCCGCCATTGACACTCTTAAATCTAATTAAGCTTTTGAGCTTTTTTTTTCCCCTCAGTCACATTTTTAAATTGTTGTTATAAACCTCTGTCTCTACATTGGGCTTTTGCAGTTTTGTGGAGTTTTCCTCTTTTTTTTTTTCTTCTAATTTTAATTTTTTAAATGTATTATTACTTTTTCTACATTTATTCCTTTGTTTGCTTTTCCTACTGTTCTTTTCCCCTTGTGGTTAATCTTTAATATATATAACTCTTCTTCCAGTTCAGTTCAGTCACTCAGTCATGTCTGACTCTGCCACCCCATGGACTGCAGGATACCAGACCTCCCTGTCCATCACCAATTCCTGGAGTTTACTCAAACTCATGTCCACTGAGTCATGATGCAATCCAAAATCTTCTTTATCTACCTCTATTTAACTTTGCATATCTAATCTATCTTTCTTTACTTTCTTTCCTTTCCTCTCAACATATTTGTTAGTTTTATTTTCATTGCTTTCTTCCCCACTTGGTACCTTGCTTTAGTTTTGCTTTCCAGTTTGTGCTTTAGTTTCCTATATGTATAAATATATATACACACATATATATGTGTATATATTTATATACGTTAAAGGTTAACTGACAGGGGATTTACATACATATAAATACATTATATAATATACATAATGTATATAATATACATATACATATAATGTATTTATATGTATATAAATCCCCTTTCAGTTAATCTTTATATAAATCTTCATCTACCTCTATTTAATTTGCATATCTATTCTTTCTTTTCTTTTCTTTCTTTCCTTTCCTCTCAACATTTTGTTAGCTTTATTTTCATTGCTTTATTCCCCACTTGGCACCTCGCTTTAGTTTTGTTTTCCAGTTTATGCTTTAGTTAGTTTTGTTCTTAACTGGTAACTATAATTTTTGATTTCCTTTGTTTGCCAGGTCAATCTACTATATTTTTGTTGGGCTGTTTTGAATTTGCTCATGGGTGTATATGTATATGTGTATAGTCCATTATTTTAATTATTTGCCTGATTTTGTAACTGCCATTTGTCTGGGGTTCATCTTTGTTTTGTTTTTTTTTTTTCAGATATTTGTTTTAATCTCACTTAATGCCATAAAAAACCACTTGTGGAATCTTCGTTCCTGACCAAAGATCAATTCCTGAGCCTTTGCAGTGGGAGCAATGATTCCAGTACCCTAGACTACCAGAGAACAAACCCTAGGGAGTATCAAATTTTTGAAGAGATTACAGTTGGAAATTTCCCCAACATGGGAAAGGAAATGGTCAATCAAGCCCAAGAGGCACCAAGAGGCCCATACAGGATAAACCCAAAGAGAAATACACCAAGACACATACTAATCAAACTAAAAAAGACTAAAAACAAAGAAAGAACATTAAAAGCAGCAAGGGTGAAGCATGTAACGGAATGCTTGTATGGGGTTTCCCTTGGATGTTACTTAACAGCTGATCTTTCAGCAGAAACTCTGCAGGCCAGAAGGGAATGGCAGGATACTGAAAGGGAAAAATCTATAACCAAGTTTACTGTACCTGGCAAGGATCTCATTCAAAATTGATGGAGAAGTAAAAAGCTTTTCAGACAAGCAAAAGTTCAGAGAATTCAGTACCACCAAACCAGGTTTACAACAAATGTTAAAGGGACTTGTATAATCAAGAAATACAAGAGAAGAAAAAAAGATCTACAAAATCAACCCCAAACAATTAACAAAATGAAAACAGGAATATATATATCAATAATTAGTTTATATATAAATGGGTTATATGCTCCAACCAAAGACACAGACTGGCTGAATATATATAAAAACAAGAGCCATATATATGCTGTCTATAAGAAACCCACTACAGACCTAAAGACACATATAGACTGAAAGTGAGAGGATGGAAAAATATTTTTAATGCAAATGGGAAGCAAAAGAAAGCTGGAGTAGCAATCCTCATATCAGCAAAATATACCTTAAAATAAAGAAGATTGCAAGAGATAAAGAAGGCTACTACATAATGATCAAGGGATCAATCCAACAGGAAGACATAAAAATTGTAAATATATATGCACCAAGGCAATGCCAAAGAATGCTCAAACTACCACAAAATTACAGTCATCTCAAACACTAGCAAAGTAATGCTCAGAACTCTCCAAGCCAGGCTTCAATTCTACAAGCCAATACGTGAACCATGAACTTCCAGATTTTCAAGCTGGATTTAGAAAAGGGAGAGGAAACAGAGATCAAATTGCCCACATTCGTTGAATCATCAAAAAAGCAAGAGAGTTGCAGAAAAACATCTGTTTCTACTTTATTGACTATGCCAAAGCCTTTGACTGTGTGGATCACAACAAACTGTGGAAAATTCTGAACGAGATGGGAATACCAGACCAGCTGACCTGCCTCCTGAGAAATCTGTATGCAGGTCAAGAAGCAACAGTTAGAACTGGACGTGGAACTACAGACTAGTTCCAAATCAGGAAAGGAGTACGTCAAGGCTGTATATTGTCACCCTGCCTATTTAACTTATATGCAGAGTGTATCATGAGAAATGCCAGACTGGATGAAGCACAAGCTGGAATCAAGATTGCCAGGAGAAATATCAATATCTTCAGATATGCAGATGACACCACACTTACAGCAGAAAGCAAAGAAGAAGAACTAAAGAGCCAATTAATGAAAGTGAAAGAGGAGAATCAAAACGTTGGTTTAAAACTCAACATTCAGAAAACTAAGATCATGGCATCTGGTCCCATCACTTCTTGGCAAATAGGGAAACAGTGGAAACTGTGACAGACTTTATTTTTTGGGGCTCCAAAATCACTGCAGATGGTGACTGCAGCCGTGAAGCTAAAAGACGCTTGCTCCTTGGAAGAAAAGCTATGACCAACCTAGATAGCATATTAAAAAGCAGAGATATTACTTTTCCAACAAAGGTCCATCTAGTCAAAGCTATGGTTTTTCCAGTAGTCATGTATGGATGTGACAGTTGGACTATAAAGAAAGCTGAGTGCCAAAGAATTGATGCTTTTGAACTGTGGTGTTGGAGAAGACTCTTGAGAGTCCCTTGGACTGCAAGGAGATCCAACCAGTCCATCCTAAAGGAGATCAGTCCTGAATATTCATTGGAAGGACAGATGTTGAAGCTGAAGCTCCAATACTTTGGCCACCTGATGCGAAGAACTGATTCATTTGATAAGACCCTGATACTGGGAAAGATTGAATACTGGAGGAGAAGGGAACAACAGAGGCTGAAATGGTTGGATGGTATCACTGAATCAGTGGACATGAGTTTGAGTAAACTCTGGGAGTTGGTGATGGACAGGGAGGCCTGGTGTGCTGCAGTCCATGGGGTCACAAAGAGTCTTCTTCTCAAGTGCACATAGAACATTCTCCAGGATAGACCACATCTTGGGTCACAAATCAAACCGCAGTAAATGTAAGAAAACTTAAACCATATCAAGCATCTTCTCTGACCACAACACTATGAGACTAGATATCAACTACAAACAAACAACAACAACAAAAAAACCTGTAAGAAACACAAACATATGGAGATTAAACAAAATGTTTCTAAATAGCCAACAGGTTACTGAAGAAATCAAAAGGGAAATCAAAACATTTCTGGAAACAAATGACAGTGAAAACATGACAACTCAAAACCTATGGGATACAGTAAAAACAGTTCTAAGTGGGAAGTTTATAGCAATACATCAAGAAAGAAGAAAAACATCGAATAGACAACCTAACTTTACACCTAAAACAACTGGAAAAAGAAAAACAAAAAACCCCAAAATTAGTAGAAGGAAACAAATCCTGAAGATCCAAGCAGAAATAAATGAAAAAGATATGGAAGAAACAGTAGTAAAGATTAATAAAACTAAAAGCTGGTTCTTTGAGAAGATAAACAAAAGTGACAGACCTTTAGCCAGACTCATCAAGAACAAGAATCAAAGCAACAAAATTTGAAATGAAAAAGGAGAGGTTACAACAGACAATGCAGAAATACAAATGATCATTAAGAGACTATTATGAATGACTATATGACAATAAAATGGATAACCTGGAAGAAATGGATATTCTTAGAAAAGTTCAGGCTTCTAAGATTGAACCAGGAAGAAATAGAAATTATCAACAACCCGATTAAAAGAAATTGAGGCTGTGATCAAAAATCTCCCAGAAAACAAAAGCCCAGGACTAGATGGCTTCACAGGAGAATTCTAGCAAACATTTAGAGAAGACCTAATGCCCTTCTAAAACTCTCAAAAATTGCAGAGGAAGGAACACTTCCAAACTCATTCTATGAGGCCACCACCACCCTGATACCAAAACCAGACAAAGACAACACACAAAAAGAAAACTATAAGCCAATATTACTGATGAACATAGACGCAAAAATCCTCAACAAAATTTTAGCAAACAGAATTCAGCAACACATCAAAAAGCTCATACACCGTTATCAAGTTGGGTTTATTCCAGGAATGTAACTATTCTTCAATGTATGCAAATAAATCAATGTGATACATAATATTAACAAATTGAAAGATAAACCATATGATCATCTCAATAGATGCAGAAAAATCCTTTGACAAAATTCAGCACCCATTTATGATTAACACTCTTCAAAAAATGGGCATGGAATGAACCTACCTCAACATAGTAAAGGCCATATATGATAAGCCTGCAGCAAACATTATTCTCAGTAGTAAAAAAATGAAAAAATTCCCCCTAAGATCAGAAACAAGAGAAGGGTGTCCACTTTCACCACTATTATTCAACATAGTTCTGGAAGTCCTAGCTACAGCAATCTGAGAAGAAAAATAAATAAAAGGAATCCAGATCATTAAAGAAGAAGTAAAGCTCTCACTGTTTGCAGATGACGTAATTTTGTACATAGAAAACCCTAAAGATAGTATCAGAAAATTACTACAGCTAATCAGTGAAATTAGCAAAGTTGCAGGATACAAAATCAATACATAGAAATCACTTGCATTTCTATATACTAACAATGAAAAATCAGAAAGAGAAATTAAAGAATCAATCCCATTCACCATTGCAACAAAAAGAATTAAATATATAGGGATAAACTTAACTAAGATAGCATATTGAAGAGCAGACATTACTTTGCCAACAAAGGTCCGTCTAGTCAAGGCTATGGTTTTTCCAGTGGTCATGTATGGATGTGAGAGTTGGACTGTGAAGAAAGCTGAGCGCCAAAGAATTGATGCTTTTGAACTGTGGTGTTGGAGAAGACTCCTGAGAGTCCCTTGGACTGCAAGGAAATCCAACCAGTCCATTCTAAAGGAGATCAGCCCTGGGTGTTCTTTGGAAGGAATGATGCTAAAGCTGAAACTCCAGTACTTTGGCCACTTCATGCAAAGAATTGACTCATTAGTAAAGACTCTGATGCTGGGAGGGATTGGGAGCAGGAGGAAAAGAGGACGACAGAGGATGAGATGGCTGGATGGCATCACCAACTCGATGGACGTGAGTTTGAGTGAACTCCGGGAGTTGGTGATGGACAGGGAGGCCTGGCGTGCTGCGATTCATGGGGTCACAAAGAGTCAGACATGACTGAGCAACTAAACTGAACTGAACTGAAGGAGACAAAATAACTATACACAGAAAATTATAAGACACTAATGAAAGAAATCAAAGATGGCATAAACAGATGGAGAGATATTCCATGTTCCTGGGTAGGAAGATTGTGAAATATTGTGAAAATTACTATACTGCCAAATGCAATCTACAGATTAAATGCAATCTCTATCAAATTACCAATGGCATTTTTCACAGAACTAGAACCAAAATTTTCACAATTCATATGGAAACACAAAAGACCCTGAATACCCAAAGCAGTCTTGAGAAAGAAGAATGGAGCTGGAGGAATCAACTTCAGATTATACCGAAGTTCCTTCCTTCCTGACTTCAGATTATACTACAAAGCTACAGTCATCAAGACAGTATGGTACAGGCACAAAAACAGAAATATAGACCAATGGAACAGGATAGAAAGCCCAGAAATAAACCCATGCACCTATGGGTACCTTATTTTTGACAAAGGAGGCAAGAATATGCAATGGGGC
Source organism: Bison bison bison (assembly GCF_000754665.1). Lineage (NCBI taxonomy): Eukaryota > Metazoa > Chordata > Mammalia > Artiodactyla > Bovidae > Bison > Bison bison. The sequence continues at coordinate 14,906,977 of NW_011494753.1, read as the reverse complement.
AAAGACAGTCTCTTCAGTAAAGGGTGCTGGAACTGGACAGCTCCATGTAAAAGAATGAAATTAGAACACTTCCTAACACCATACACAAAGATAAACTCAAAATGGATTAAAGACCTAAATATAAGACCAGAAACTATAAAACTCATAGAGGAAAATGTAGGCAGAATACTCAACATAAATCAAAGAAAGATCCTCTATGACTCACCTCCTACAGTAACAGAAATAAAAACAAATGTAAACAAATGGGACCTGACTAGACTTAAAAGCTTTTGCACAGCAAATGAAACTATAAGCAAGGTGAAAAGACAACCCTCAGAATGGGAGGAAATAATAGCAAATGAAACAACTGACAAAGGACTATCCAAAATACAGAAGCAGCTCATGCAACTCAAAGCCAGAAAAACAAACAACCCAATCAAAAAGTGGGGAAAAGACCTAAACAGACATTTCTCCAAAGAAGACATACAGATGGCTAACAAACACGTGAAAAGATGCTCAACATCGCTAATTATTAGAGAAATGCAAGTCAAAACTACAATGAGGTATCACTTTACACCAGTCAGAAAGGCCATCATTAAAAATGTCTACAAACAATAAATGCTGGAGAGGGTGTGGAGAAAAGGGAATGCTCTTGCACTGTTGGTGGGAATGTAAATTGATACAACTACTATGGAAAACGGTATGGAGATTCCTTACAAAACTAGGAATAAAACCACCATATGAACCAGCAATCCCAGTCTTAGGCATATATCCTGAGGAAACCAAAATTGAAAAAGACACATTGTATCCCATTGTTCATTGCAGCACTATTTACATTAGCTAGAACACAGAAGCAACCTAGATGTCCATTGACAGATGAAAGGATAAAGAAGTGGTGATACATATACACAATGGAATATTACTCAACCATAAAATGGAATGCATTTGAGTCAGTTCTGATGACGCGGATGAACCTAGAACCTATTATACAGAGTGGAGTGAATCAGAAAAAGAAGGATGAACTGTATTCTAATGCATATAAACGGAATCTAGAAAAATGATACTGAATAATTTATTTACAGGGAAGCAGTGGAGAAACAGACATAGAGAATAGACTTATGGACATGGGGAGAAGGGAGGAGAGGGTGAGATGTACGGAAAGAGTAACATGGAAACTTGCATTGCTGCTGCCACTGCTGCTAAGTCGCTTCAGTCGTGTCCGACTCTGTGCGACCCCATAGACGGCAGCCCACCAGGCTCCCCCGTGTCTGGGACACTCCAGGCAAGAACACTGGAGTGGGTTGCCATTTCCTTCTCCAATGCATGAAAGTGAAAAGTCCAAGTGAAGTCACTCAGTCGTGTCCAACTCTTAGCGACCCCATGGACTGCAGCCTACCAGGCTCCTGCATCCATGGGATTTTCCAGGCAAGAGTACTGGAGTGGGGTGCCATTGCCCATATGTAAAATAGACAGCCAATGGGAATTTTCTGTATGGCTCAGGAAACTCAAACAGGGGCTCTGTATCAAGCTAGAGGGGTGGGATGGGGCAGGAGGTGGGAGGGAGGCTCAAAAGGGAGGGAATATCTGTATACCTATGGCTGCTTCATGTTGAGGTTTGACAGAAAACAACAAAATTCTGTAAAGCAAATATCCTTCAATAAAAAATTAATAATAAAACAACACATGAGTGAAGTTTGAAAAGTTCTTTATCATATTAAATTTATCATATTAAACTTAATTATTTTTTATTACATTAACAATTAAGTCCTGAGTGTTATTCTTAGAGCTGGTAAAATACATTGTTGGCAGTCTCATGAATACACTCATCAGAATTAACTTAAATATTCTTTATTGAATTTAATTTAGGGTAGTGATAGCAATAGATGCTCAGTCTCAGAAGGAAGCAGAACAGCCAAGATAGAATGTTCCTTATTAGAGAGAGTCAGTGTACATTCAAAGACAAGAGAGTAGCTTCAGGTGTTTCTCCCATGAGACTTCTCTGTGTAACAATTCTCAATCTGGTTTCTTGAATGCTCTTATCTAGTTCTTCTTTTTTCTTTTTTAACACCCTAAGTATGCAGGACAGGAAGCAACAGTTAGAACTGGACATGGAACAACAGACTGGTTCCAAATAGGAAAAGG
>NW_011494753.1:14898918-14904756 GCF_000754665.1 Bison bison bison | reverse complement strand
AAAAGTTGGCTTAAAGCTTAACATTCAGAAAACAAAGATCATGGCATCCAGTCCCACCACTTCATGGGAAATAGATGGGGAAACAGTGGAAATAGTGTCAGGCTTTATTTTTCTGGGTTCCAAAATCACTGCAGATGGTGACTGCAGCCATGAAATTAAAAGGCGCTTACTCCTTGGAAGAAAAGTTATGACCAACCTAGACAGCATATTAAAAAGTAGAGACATTACTTTGCCAACAAAGGTCCGTCTAGTCAAGGCCATGGTTTTTCCAGTGGTCATGTATGGATGTGAGAGTTGGACTGTGAAGAAAGCTGAGCACAGAAGAATTGATGCTTTTGAACTATGGGGTTGGAGAAGACTCTTGAGAGTCCCTTGGACTGCAAGGAGATCCAACCAGTCCATTCTAAAGGAGATCAGCCCTGAGTGTTCTTTGGAGGGAATGATGCTAAAGCTGAAGCTCCAACACTTTACCCACCCCATGCAAAGAGTTGACTCATTGGAAAAGACTCTGACGCTGGGAGGGATTGGGGGCAGGAGGAGAAGGGGACAACAGAGGATGAGATGGCTGGATGGCATCACTGACTCGATGGACGTCAGTTTGAGTGAACTCTGGGAGTTGGTGATGGACAGGGAGGCCTGATGTGCTGTGATTCATGAGGTCGCAAAGAGTCAGACAGGACTGAGCAACTGAACTGAACTGAACTGAATGGTGGTATAGAGGAGTACTGAGCATTATGGGAGTCTAGGAAAGGATTATCTGGTCCTTGCCTTGTGTGTATGTAGGTTAGTTGCTTGCTGCTGCTGCTGCTGCTGCGTCGCTTCAGTCGTGTACAACTCTGTGTGACCCCATAGACGGCAGCCCACCAGGCTCCCCCATCCCTGGGATTCTCCAGGCAAGAACACTGGAGTGGGTTGCCATTTCCTTCTCCAATGCATGAAAGTGAAAAGTGAAAGTGAAGACACTCAGTCGTGTCCAACTCTTAGCGACCCCATGGACTGCAGCCTACCAGGCTCCTCTGTCCATGGGATTTTCCAGGCAAGTTGCTTAGTCATGCCTTAAAGGCTTCTTAACAGGAGAGCTAAGAGATAAGATGATGGGGGCAGGGCAGGGGGCGAAGATGTTCCAGGCACAGGGAGTCTGCACAAACCTGTGGAGAGTGAAAACATGGCTCACTCAGGCAACTGGAAGAGGTTCATTATGGCTGGAACAGAGTGAGAAATGGGAATGGAGAAGTACATAGGTCAGACCTTGAAAGGCTTTATATAAGATTTAAGGGAGCTGAGACTTCAAATCAGTTAAGTGCTCATAGAAAAGGGAGAAAAAAAAAAGGTAAGGAAATGATTAATTTTTCCATATTCTCCAAAGTATGAATACAAATAGACATTTTATATCTCCTGATTGGAAGGACGTTAAGGATCCCCCAAATTATGTAAAGCAATGGTTTTCTAGTTGATACTAACCCATGTTCTTTATTTAAATAACAACTATGGTAAAGCCGCTAATATTATTGTGTTTTTACTATGACACAGGCAGTATTTTAAGAAACTTATAGATGTGATTTTTTTTTAGCAATCAAAATAACTAGATAATTACTAATTATATCTGAAATTTACAGATAAGGAAGAAGTAAAGGGAAGTTAAATGTTTTGCTCAATGTCACATAGATAAGTGGTAAAGATTTTTAAGAAGGGAGGAAGTAAAGCAGTTGCTTTTCCTTACGTCTTATGAAGGTAGGCTGGGCATCGATATTGTACATGCATAATAAGGGCTACACTGATAAGCTTGCTTTAGAGAGAGGCAACACATTTTGCATGCATCTTATACCATGGCTTAGAGAACAAGCCCAGTGAATGGGTAAATTAAGATTTTATCTGTTGAAACCGATGTAATCACAAACACAGCAATTAAATTGCTTTTCTAAGGGAAAATTTAACAGAATTTTTTAAAGTCAGGGGAGCCATGGAAACTGAAAAATGAAGCTTGAATCCAAACAGATCAGGAACCAGGAAGTCAAGGCAATGTCTGATGCCTCCACTTTCTTCATTTTAGAATAAAGTCACTTTTTATCTTGCCATATTAAAAGTGTTTAAAAATTATGCACCAGACAACCATTTGAAAATAGTCTATATTATATCTATATATAATTTGAATTGAATAACTTCTAAGCCTTTAGTTTTAATTCATGCATAACATTTATCTTAAAAAAAAAAAAAGTCTTTGATTGTTTGACACCAGCAGATGGCACCCTAACAAAATAATTTGTGTGCCATAGGTGAAATTTTTAGTCTTATACACAAATCTTAGGTTCACTGGATCTGGACATGAGGGTACGAAAGAAAAACCAAAGATAAAACTTGATCTTTTAAAGTCAGACAACTCTTATTTTGAGAGGAAAACAGCAGGAAGAACATTTTTCTTATCATTCTTTATTTTCTGACTACCTAGCTAGTTTGAATCATTATTGTAGGAAACCCTCTATAAATTTGTATTAAAAACCTTACTATCATAGGTACTGTGATTACACTGAAAGAAATAAAATGGACTGATATATTTATTTTCCAGCCCCATCCCCCCCAAAATTTGAAGAACCAAATATTTTTTTTAATCTTTTTTTTTCTTTATTTTATTTTTTATCTTTACAATATTGTATTGGTTTTGCCATATATCAAATGAATCTGCGACAGGTATACATGTGTTCCCCATCCTGAACCCTCCTCCCTCCTCCCTCCTCCCTCCTCCCTCCTCATACCCTCCTTCTGGGTCGTCCCAATGCACCAGCCCCAAGCATCCAGTGTCGTGCATTGAACCTGGACTGGCGACTCATTTCATATATGATATTCTACATGTTTCAATGCCATTCTCCCAAATCATCCCACCTCTCCCTCTCCCACAGAGTCCAAAAGACTGTTCTGTACATCAGTGTCTCTTACTGTCAAAGGTGACACTAGAATTTTGTTTGGCTTTGCAGTTTGCTGCTGCTGCTAAGTCATTTCAGTCATGTCTGACTCTGTGCAACCCCATAGACGGCAACCCACGAGGCTCCCCTGTCCCTGGGATTCTCCAGGCAAGAACACTGGAGTGGGGTGCCATTGCCTTCTCCAATGCATGAAAGTGAAAAGTGAAAGTGAAGTTGCTCAGTCATGTCCGACCCTTAACATGGACTGCAGCCTACCAGGCTCCTCTGTCTATGGGATTTTCCAGGCAAGAGTACTGGAGTGGGGTGCCATTGCCTTCTCCGGCTTAGCAGTTTAAATGAGAATAATTTAAAGAGAAGTCTACACAGAAACATTTCACCACAATATCCATTTCAACATCAGGCCTATTTAGTTGAATTGTTCCAGTTAGGTAACTGGTGTCTGAAAGCCCTCTCTGCTGTTAATGTGTTAATTGTTATTTTGAAAGCAAATGCAGGGATATTATGTAAATATCCTTTATCGTGATATTGTGTAAAGATCACAATAAAAGCATGTATCAGTGATGAGTATCTTCTTGTTTTGAAAGGCATCAGCCTTACTACTCTTCCTTTCTTATTCCTCTACTTATCCTTTTGCTTAATTCCAGGTATTTGAGCAAGAAATCAACCACATTTATAATTTGCCTATCATTTACTTGTCTCTGAGAAGAGTAATGACATATGCTACTAGCCTTTTTACTAAGCCTTCTCACATGCCTCAGTTTCCCACCAAATAATTCTTTCCTCTATAAAGATATCAGTTGATAATTAACTTTGCGAGGTAACAAAGGAAGCAAACTTTGGCATAAAAAGATTCACCGGATCTAAGAGCAGCTCCCTCTCTAAGATGAAAACACCAGGTCTGAGGCGGCTGCATTCTACAAACAGGATCCATCCACCTCCCTTGCGCACTGCTGCAAAGAAGGAAGAAGGACATGGAGGGTTGTGTAGGGCTGACTTCTGAGCTGACACAAGAAGATGTGATCAGTTTGTGAAGATCAGCAAGGATCTGAAAGAAGAACTGAAGATTCTTCACTGCTTCTCTGCCTCAAGGTCTTGCTCAAGAGAAGGCCTGAAATTAAATACTTAATTCCATCCTCTTTAAGATCTTGACTGAGAAGACAGAAGGGCTAGATAGCCCAATTATTTTTGGGATAGGAGTGTGTGGGAAGAAATCAGGATTTGCTTGTTGAGAAGAAGGAATGGTTACTGGAGGCAAGACCCTCCTAAGTGAAAGAAGCAGCTCACTTCTACCAAAACCTTGGCAAACACCTGAAGCCAGCACTTGGAAGACAAAATACGCTTTGAAGAAAATGAAGCTCAGTGAATCAACAACCTGACTTGAGAAGATCATTCAGCGGCAGATAATAATGGTTAACATTTATTGAATGCAAACTATGACCTCAGGATTCTTTTCAGTAAATATTTTAGATTAATTGATGGATTAATTAAATGCTTATAATAATCTATGTTCTTGGTGCTATTGTACTTATATTTTAAAGCCAATGAATCTGCAGCACAAACAGCTTTACCCAAAATCACCCAGGTGATCTGAGTCTACTTTTAACTACTAATACCTACCACCTCTCCAATAACTGTCTATGAATCTTTTGTGAGTACTGAATTTATTCTGGAAGAAGTCTATCTCCTACTCCTATCATCACTGTCTAAATAAAGATGGAAAAGACGGGGGTTTTATACAGCCAACAGAGAAGGTGCTTCTTCTTAATTTGGGGGCAGTGGGACATTCTGGTTTGATAACCAAGCTCAACACGTCTAGGTGTTTTCACTATTGGGAAGTGTGGTTTAGCTGGCCCTGCCCCAGAGTGCCTGGTCAGCAGAGCAGATCCGCCGTCAGCGTCTGCCGAAGCGGAGAGTTTCTGCTCCTCAAGAGTGATGTCAAGGTAAGTGTGCTCTGAGAGACGGTGGGAGGCACAGAGAGGAATGTGACAGCAGGTGGGAAACTAGGTAAAGGAAACTGGTGCTTTAGACAAACGCAGGAACGCCATTTTGGAGTCACTGGAAAGGAAGGGTCAGTCAGGAAACGTATCAGGATGGTCACAAGTCAGTGAAGTCAGGACTTCACCCTCCACACAGAGAGGCTGTTTTCTCTGCATAAGAGAAAAGGACTATCAGTTAAGTCTCTTGACAACTCTTCTAGCATTCTAAAGTGAGAATCATGTCTGAGGACTCCTTGGCCAAATATCGAGTTACCGGCGTCACTTGTGAGTCAATTCCTCCACCAAATAACACTTAACGCTTCCAGTCCTGCCAGGTAACTCCTGAATCAATAAAGAGCAATCTTAGGCCTATTTTCTTCACTTTTCTTTCCTTCTTGGGATGCCAAGATGGGGATGGTTTCTGGGTCTTCTTCTTAGCCACTATCTTTCACAACTCACCTCCCATCAGCCCAACTTGTTTCCCACTTTATCCTCAAGTACTCCAATGAGGGAAGCGAATAAAAACCATGAAAGGCAGAAGTTGGGTAACTACAGTCATTAGCGTCTCTGAAGTTTTGTTTTTTTTTTCTCCTGTGTATTATCACCATCAAGGCTAGGCTGATGTTTAGCAAAGAGCACCTGTCAAAACAAAAGAAGAGTTTCACACCTCACAATTTTAAGCCCCAGGTAAGAAACTCAGCCTGGTGGATGGGCAAAAAGGAAGACGGGAAACCTGAAACTCTGAGACCTGAGAGTAGAGTTAAATGAGTTTCCTCTGGGTACCAACAGGCTTTTGTTTAACACGATTAAATCCTCTTTGTTTCATTACAGACATCAATGCGAAAACAAACAGTGTGATCAAGATAAGGGCCTGCAGCAGCATTCTGTTTCTCCTTTTCTTCTTTTTCTCAGAGAGCTATCACCACCTCTCAGTGGACAGGCTT
>NW_011494753.1:14889899-14898818 GCF_000754665.1 Bison bison bison | reverse complement strand
CTTAAAGGAACTTAACTGGCCCACAGAAAATTGATGAGCTGAGCTGAGCAGGTGTACAAGAAAGCTTTGGGCTGCAGGGTTAGGGGATTGGAAAAGTGTGAAACACTTATGTCCATGACCAGATCGAGTGATAAGACCACAGGCTTCCTTTGCTATCTAATTAATTGTCTTTCTTTTCAAAACACAGTCTTTGATTTTGAGAAGCATCTGAAAGAGATAAGACCTAGTCCTAGTGAAATACAACAAGCAAACCCAAAACTCATATTGAAATTTGAGGCAGGTGATGGGAGGATGAAGAGGGAAGGAGAGAGACTTAAACTGAGGCAATAAGCAGAACAACAAAACTATTGACCAGTCAGGAGACAGCAGTCAACTGAATTCTATCAGGGATGCAACAACATTGAAACCGGTGTGCATTTCCAAGGCAATCCTTTCCATATTATTAAATTGCTTCTCTTATTGTTGTTAGACAACACGAACGCCTCTTCCCAAACAAAACATGGACATTGTCGGTGTAACAGCTACACTGAGCTGACAGAAGCTGGGGTCATCCATATACACATTTTAATTACCTCTTTTTAGTTAGGAACATCATTAGAAGTTTATTATTACCAGCCACTATCTTGTGATCTTAATTGGCTTCCTTCACAGACGACACCGTGATGCCAATGCAGAAGCGCTGGCAGCCTCCCAGAGATAGTGACCAGATCGGTGACACTTTACACTGATACTGTCTTCAGCTGAATAACAACCATCAGGTTAAGTTTTAATGCTAGACATGAGGTGGAAGCTTCTTTTAACACCTGTATGCAGAGATGTTCCTGATTCTGTGGTGTTGAAAAACACACTGAGAGGGAGCAACTTTTCACATGCCTTTTCTAGAGTTACAAGGAAATGGTCTATAGAATAGGACAGGGTTTATGCCAAGCAGCCAGTTATTCCCTGTGGCTCCCTTGGATACTGGTAAAATGAAAAAAGTTTGCTCACCGAATGGAAAAATCTAGATGCGTTGACTCACAAAGTAAATTTGCAACATGGGCCATGGTTATCTGTTTGCTTCCTATTCAGAAAGTATGCAAACACCCTTAAATTAACAGTTTTCATTAATAACACTGAGTTTGAATCATTAATAATTATTAATTTAGTTTTCAAAGCATTTGCGATCTTGTTTGGGGATAATGGCAAACTTTGAGGTGGGGGGAAGAAGAGAATGACTACCCATCCAGTCACGTCCTATAGTATAGATGGGAGACAGAAAGGTCTTTCTGTGAATAGAATTAGTATATTTCATTTTGCAAAAGGAAAAGACATGAGTTCTAAAGTTTTAAATACTGAAGTTAACTCTGTATGACCAGGCTTATGATATATCTGGGAACAAAGTTACTTGGCTACCTTCTCATTACAGATAACTATATTATTGATTCCTAGCCCTTTGGACAATTCTTCAGATATTGGTACAAAATGACTGAAGTCGCATATATTCTAACTTTAGGTAGTTCTAAAAATTTGGTAAAATTTTGAACTTCACCAAAGAGAAAACAGTCGGTTTAAAAAGCTACAAATATCAATGGATTACTTATTCAGAATAATGATATTTAGAAAGCTTGTTATTTTTATGGTTAAGATTCAAATAATTTTGGTATTATCAATGTATTCCTGACATCCTTTTAAACAAAGTTCTTTTTTATAATTTTATTTGTTTATTATTTTCGGCTATCTGGGTGTTTGCTGCTGCGCCTGGACTGTCTCTTGTCGCTGTGAGCAGGTGCTTCTCTTAGTTGCAGTGGGTGGGCTTTTCCTTGTGGCCGGGGCTCTAGAGTGTGTGTGCTCAGTGGTTGTAGTTCCCAGACTTAGTTGCCCTGCAGAATGTGAAATCTTAGTTCCCAGACCAAGGATAAAACCCGTGTCCCCTAAATTGGCAGGCAGATTCTTAACCACTGGACCATCAGGGAAATCCCTTAAAAGAGGTTCTTGTCATTTATGATGATCTGCAGATTTAAGGGATGCAGCTATTAATACAAACATGCAGAAAGAGCCTAGTAAATGGGTAAACTCTGAGGACTAAAATTTTCCTTTCAGCAAATTGAACTAGTGTAGACATTAAAGTCTTGAAAAGAACTGTCAGTTCACTGTTCTCTCTCTAGAGTTTTAGTTATCAGAATAGTATATCTGCTTTCTTTCCGGACTTTACTCGACAGCAACTCAGAACATGTAGGCTATTTCCACAGGGCTGTATATTAATATTTTACTTTTTAATTGTTCTCAACCTTTTAATTATAGGTAAATGCTATCAACATTTTTGAAGCATAAATGACAAAAATAACTTCAGTTTATGGGATTCCTGCAATCTGAGGTCATATCATAGTTATCCATATATAAGTATAATTGCCATGCCATATTTATTGGTTTAAATTTTGAAATGTCTCTTAAGACACAGCATTGATAAATTTCATCTACAAATATAGCTGAATTCTCTGTGAGAAGAATTTTGAAATTTAAAAAATGGATGAAAAATTCGAATCACCATAATTACTATGAGCCTGCTACATATGGTTTATACTACATACATAGTATAAGCCTATGATGTGGGGACTTATAAAATAATTCTTTTCCTTCACTACCAATTATAACCTCTTGGTGGCTCTGCTTCTATTACTGGAATGGTCATCTTTTGCCTCCAGAAAAATAAAGGGTTTCCTTCTCATCCTCATTTTTTGTTTATCTGATGGCTTTAGTCTTTTAGGGAGACATGAAAATTTGCTTTACATTTCAACTGCTTTACTGTATTGAAACAGGCTGGTGAAAATACAGCTGTTTGAAACATACTGTGTGGAAAAAGGAAATATTATTTTTAAGAAGAGTTATCATAATCAGGGTGCCAATCACTCTTAGAAGCAGGGTAAAAATTACTTACACTTCAATATTTATATTTTTATTTATGATAAGAAAAAAGTTTTTGTTGTTTTTTTTTTTTTCGGTGGAAAGAAGGTGCAGAAAAGGGCACAGTATTAGCTAAATATTGTACCTTAGAACATCAGTCATTTCCTTCTCAATAGTACTGAAAGGGTCTAATTTATAAGTTTTTCCATCTCCCTGTTATGCTGGTTTGTAAGTTCTGACACTGCTACTGGTATGTTAATGAGAAGCTAGCGTTCCATTAAGAGAAAACCATATGCTCTGCTGCCTACTGTGAAAGAGAAGCATGTAATGTGGCTGTTGCCTTAGTAACACATTAATTCATTTTGTCAGTGTTGGCACAGATCATTTCATTTATAAGAAAACAAGTATAATAGTTTACCACATCTATAATATTTACAGTGTTTCTGTTACAAAACAGTGACAAAATGAGTTTAAAAAATAGAGTTGGTATAATATCATTAAAATACGGAATTTGTGGTAAAATTTTCCCTGTAAAAATGAAAAAAAAATAAAGATTGGTGTAAAATTTCCTTTCACAATTCTACTTAAAGCATTTTAACACCAAACTGTTTGCTTTTTAGCATATTTGTATTATACTAATAATGTGCGTCTGCTGCAAAAAAAATTTAGTCCATGAAAAACACAAGTGCATTAACAGTTTTTAATGAATGCTAAACAAAATATTTCATACAACAGTTTTGTTAAATTACAACCATTATAAACCTAATCGTATGCTAGTGTGTTACTCATAACAAGGCTAAACATTTATCTAGTTTTATCTGTTCTTCCAGATGTTTATTAGTATTCTAGCACTCCTAAAATATTTAAATTAAGCCACTCCATTTTCTCATGTGAATGCATTTTGGGTTTTATTCACAGAAAATCTAGTCACATGTATATCTAAATAAATATAGTACACTGTATATGCTTTATGCACAAGTGTTACTTAATGTGAATTGAAATAATCCAAAAGCATGATAAAGGAGAGAAGTGATTAGAGGAAAGACAAGTTCATATTTATTAAAGTCTGCACCTGCAGCAGGATGTCAGTTCTATCCATCCTTAGGGTATTCCACACCTGTAAACACGCATTCTTAACAACAAAACAGTTTGCATCTGTGATGTTCACCTACCTTCTTTAACCAATAAAAAGGGACCTGTGTACAATATAGTGAGCAACTATCACTTACTAGTTTATGTAATGATCAAGTTTTATCTCATTTCAAAGGAAGCATTTATACATTTACATAACTCATACAAATGGGTGCAAAGCACCGCAGAGCTGGCCATCTACGTAATGAATGGCCAATTATACTTTCAACATTAAGAAATACCTTCCTAAAATATCAGTGTTCAGTGTGGGTTCATCCAAAGCTTCATGAACCATACGTGGGTGTTGCTGTTTTTGTTCTCTCAACTATATTCACAGCAATTCTCCAAGCTTGATGGGATTCTTTCTAATTAGAACCCAAGACCCAAGAGGACTTTTGAGAGTCTCCCTTACAGACCTGCAATGTGATTACTCTGGGAAACACTTTAGAAAATAAAATTTATGATTAGCTTTGATGAAAATGACTTTAGCTTTAACTTCATAATAATCTCTGCTTTGATATGAGTAAAATACTTTGAATGGCTACATCATGAGAAGAGAAAATATAACCAAACATCAATGTGATTTTATATGATGGGGAATTAAATATCTCTGAAATGTAATCATACCACATTGACTCACCCAATAAAAGTAACTTAATGAAGTATTTTATCTAATTCATATGTTTTTACTTATTAGTTTGTGGTGCTTGAAAAAATGAAGCTGAAAACTTTTCAAGATCCTTCTTTCAACTCAAGCTATTTCTATCAATAAAACTGGATTGTCAGCAGTTAAATGGCACCACATTTATGCTCTAAGTACACTAAATTATGGGTAGCTTTATAATAAGATTCACTGATTAGACTTACTATAAATAATGTGATAGATATTACTATGATTTTGGTTAAATAAAAAAATTATCTTGTGGTTGATAACACCTCAAGTTTTAAATTCCTTTAATTTTTTTTAAGTTTGTTGCTTATCCCCCTCTTTAATTTGATAACTAATGTAAAGATAGAGATTAAGGTTATGAACTAGAAAATATACATATATAAGTGTATTTATATTTATACACATATTTTTATACTATTCCTTATATTATGTTCTTTTGATAAATCACATATTTTATATCTGTATGACCCTAGTGAATTCTCTTATCATTTTTCTCATGATTATTTCCAACATCCACATACAATATTAAGAGCAAGTAAAGCTATGGTTGTATCTGCCTGACCATAACAAAGATAAAAATGCAGCAAAAAATTATTATGTTTACATATATTATAACCTGTAATCACATTAACTATCCTTTCCTCACTGGAACTATCAGTTTTGTTCACTTTGTTTCCACACAGAAATATGAATAATACAGAATGACAACTGTTAAAGTCAATTTTGCTCAAGGTCAGTTTTATGTATACTTTTGTTAATATATCTGACTCTAAGGAGTTCAATTTGGGTAATATTAAATTATTATGTTGCTTCATAACTGCTTACAATATTATGAAATGATATAATATTTGATCTATAAATAATATGTATTATAATCACTACTTTAAAATATACATGAAATACAATCAATATGTATCAAATAAAAGTAGATTTTTTTCAGCTTTTTGGAGTACTTTAAAAACTGTTCAGTTCAGTCGCTCAGTTGTGTCTGACTCTTTGCAACCCCATGGACTGCAGCAGAAAATGAAATAGTAAATATATATAAAAATCCCAACATTAAAATATTTAAAAACTCATGTCAAATAATAAATGCTTCATTAATATTTGTTCAATAAATGAATGAACATAAAATATATAAATATACTTGCATTTATATAAACCTTCTTAGTCACATATATGATACATTTATCATATAACTTTATTGGTGGACTATTTTGATTATAAGAGTGCTGAAAGTATTTAAAACTGAGCAGTAACTAATCAGGCTTAGCCTTTGGATTTAATCTTTTACAGAATAACGTTTCAGTCTAGTTTCATTCAATGTGAATTTGCTAAGTAGTGAAGAAGGGGAAATAATTAATGACCTCACAAATTCTTAAGAATTTTAAGGTTTGAACAGATAACCTTGCCATTATTTGGAGAAGGATTAAATAATATCAGCTGCACATTTATGCCTTTACAATATCTTCACTTTTGTTTGACATATAGTTCAACAAACTAGTTGGTCAGTAGTTTCAGATGAACTCAGATTAACAATGTAGTAAAAACTCAATTTGCCCAAGAGACAAATCATTTAAAATAAATGTCAGAATATGTATTATTCCTGAGTTAAGTAGATTAGCACATTTATATGATATTTTATACAAAGTGTGGAAAATGTACACATTACAAATTATTGTAAAATTAAAATGGAATAATAATGTAAACTTTAATAGCAAAGAATTTTAATCTGAGATATAATTTGTTATTGTCATAACACAAAATATGTAATATGATACAAATATTAAACTTTGAATAGTTGAATATTGAAAAAATTGGTCTGATGCATTATGGGAATAGAGACAGAAACATGTCAACATAATGCTAATGACAAGATTTGGGTTGTGTTGTTTTCTGGGAAAATCAAGACCCCTGTTTTGGCTGGTTTATTATCTACTTATATAAATAATATTTCCTAATCAAGTGAGAAATTAAAATTAATATATACACTGTAATATTTTAGTAGATATATGTAGCATTGTTCCATTAATTAATATGCTAATAATTACTGGCTATTAGCTTCCAGTGATTAGGCCATTTTAAAGAATCTAATCCTGAGATATTGTTTTCTAAGGTATATGGTACAGGAGGATACATTATAGCACCTGTGACCCACAAGCCACGTGTGCTATATGTTTACGATAAAACATATAGAAAGGCTTTCCAAAGGCTTGATTTAGAATTTTGGCATGCTAGATAGTTATCTCATATATTTAGTTAAGTTGACTTTAAAAGAACATGTTGTAGATTGAAATTTTTCAAAGTTGATGTAAAGACAGTTTAAACATCGACATTTTTTTGTTTTGTCTCCTATTTAACTCTTGGTCAAATTGATAAGCCGCCCAGCTTTATAGCAGTGTAATATGGAAGCATAATCATCTCTGAAGATAGGACTTTTGACTCTTAGAATCTTAAGTTCTAGTCAGTCCAGCAAAATTTTTTCTTTTGCTTGATTATTTTGTTTTTTCCTCTTTTATCTAGATAAAAGAATCGTATGTCTAAAGAAGATTCTTACAGGAAAAATTGTAGCAAAGAAAAATATACAATTCAAATTTGAACTATTCTCTAGAAAATAAAGTTTAGGCATTTATACATAAAACCGCTAATCAAACCTATGTGCCCATAAACTACACCTTATTTTATAAAATCAAAGAATAAAATCAAAGAATATTTTCATAAACAAAGAGTGTATACTGAAACACTCATGTCAGAACTGGACCTTTTCATCTTTATTAGACAAATGCTACTTCAGAACTTTCACCGTGATAAACTTTTCTCTTATGTTCAGTTCAGATGCTCAGTCATGTCTGACTCTGTGACCCCGTGGACTGCAGCACGCCAGGCCTCCGTGTCCATCACCAACTCCCAGAGTTCACTCAAACTCATGTCCATTGAGTCAGTGATACCATCCAAGGAGGTGATACCATGCAGTGATACCATGCAGGAGGAGAAGGGGACAACAGAAGATGTTGTTGTCCTCCTCCTGCAGTCAATCTTTCCCAGCATCAGGGTCTTTTCAAATGAGTCAGTTTTTCGCATCAGGTGGCCAAAGTACTGGAGTTTCAGCATTATCATCAGTCCTTCCAATGAATATTCAGGACTCTCTTATGTTAATAAAGGGCAATATAAATTTTTTTATAAATCCCAGTCTAAGTCCTCTGAAGGCTACTTTATTGGTCATATACAAACCTTTGGTTATAACACTCATGCTGATTTTTTTCTTTTTTGCAAATATGGTGCCACCCAAACCAATATGTAGTTATTTTAGATTTGATGTATGAAGAATGCTAGACCCATGACCTCACTGAAGAGTTAATCATAAAGACTTGAAAGGTGGTTCTCCAATTTGTGAAAGATTACTATTCATAAAGTAAATAACTTTTTCTTCATTTTCTTTTTGCTTGAAAAGCAGATCTCCAGTTCTTTTGCTCAGTTCACTCATGCTCCAAGAGGGTGGGAATTTTGTCTTCATCTCTGTATTCTTCATAGCACTAAGTCACTGCTCACTAAACGTTTGACAACATGAACTGAAACCCTGTGATAGGTGAGTTTGTCTTTACTTAAAAGAGATGATGTTGCACCTTATAGTAAAATATTTACTAAATTTAGAGAAACAATTAACTTGATAAGCTCAGTTCGGTTCAGTTGCTCAGTCGTGTCCAACTCTTTGCAACCACATGAATCTCAGCACGCCAGGCCTCCCTGTCCATCACCAACTCCCAGAGTTTACTCAAATGCATGTTCATTGAGTTGGTGATGCCATCCAGCCATCTCATCCTCTGTTGTCCCCTTCTTCTGCCCCCAATCCCTCCCAGCATCAGGGTCTTTCCAATGAGTCAGCTCTTCATATTAGGTGGCCAAAGTACTGGAGTTTCAGCTTTAGCATCAGTACTTCCAATGAACATGTAGGACTGATCTCCTTTAGGATGGACTGGTTGTACCTTCTTGCAGTCCAAGGGACGCTCAAGAGTCTTCTCCAACACCACAGTTCAAAAGCATCAATTCTTCAGTGCTCAGCTTTCTTCACAGTCCAACTCTCACATCCATGTATGACCACTGGAAAAACCATAGCCTTGACTAGATGGACTTCTGTTGGCAAAGTAACGTCTCTGCTTTTGAATATGCTATCTAGGTTGGTCATAAATTTTCTTCCAAGGAGTAAGCATCTTTTAATTTCATGGCTGCAGTCACCATCTGCA
>NW_011494753.1:14871602-14889799 GCF_000754665.1 Bison bison bison | reverse complement strand
AGTCACCATCTGCAGTGATTTTGGAGCCCCAGAAAATAAAGTCTGACACTGTTTCCACTGTTTCCCCATCTATTTCCCATGAAGTGATGGGAACAGATGCCATGATCTTCGTTTTCTGAATGTTGAGCTTTAAGCCAACTTTTTAACTCTCCTCTTTCACTTTCATCAAGAGGCTTTTTAGTTCCTCTTTACTTTCTGCCATAAGGGTGGTGTCATCTGCATATCTGAGGTTATTGATATTTCTCCCGGCAATCTTGATTCCAGCTTGTGCTCTTCTAGACCAGTGTTTCTCATGATGTACTCTGCATATAAGTTAAATAAGCAGGGTGACAGTATACAGCCTTGACGTACTCCTTTTCCTATTTGGAACCTGTCTGTTGTTCCATGTCCAGTTCTAACTGTTGCTTCCTGACCTGCATATAGGTTTCTCAAGAGGCAGGTCAGGTGTTCTGGTATTTTCATCTCTTTCAGAATTTCCCACAGTTTATTGTGATCCACACAGTCAAAGGCTTTGGTATAGTCAATAAAGCAGAAATAGAATTTTTTCTGGAACTCTCTTGCTTTTTCCATGATCCAGCGGATGTTGGCAATTTGATCTCTGGTTCCTCTGCCTTTTCTAAAACCCGCTTGAACATCTCAAAGTTCACGGTTCACGTATTGCTAAAGCCTGGCTTGGGGAAATTTGAAGTCCAGCTACTTCATAAGCTAGACCTAGACAAAGTGTAATTCCCCTTCTTGGTTGTCATGTCCTAAATATATGAGTAATTTTGGCCATAATTGTTTTAGTGAATTGTCAGCCTCTGTAAAAGTGTAAATAATATCCAGTTGATTGTATGTGAAAAGTTTAAAGAAATACAGATGTCGTAATACCTCATGCTAGAGTAGATAAGCAATCAATGCTCATATCAAATATTTTTCATGAAATTAACTTTGCCATTCAAGAATTCTTATATATATATATTTGTTACCAATGTTGCTCAATATACTTATAACCTATCCAATTACATAGGGAAGTTTGCACTCAATTTAACATCTAGTTGTTGAGTTTTATGTAATTCCAGAAAGACTGCATTATTTATTCATGATTAGAATTTAAATACTACTGGAAATACAAAACTTTTGCTAGTTTAGATTGTTTCTAGATACAGCTAATTAGAAATTTATAATTGTAAGCTGGTAGCATTAAGTACAATGTGGTTGGGGTTAAGAAGTAAATAAATCTACACAGAAAATTTTAAAACAGACTTATTTCCCTCTCACTCTGCTTAATGTTTAAGGCCAGAATACTAGAGTGGGTAGCTGTTCCCTTCTCCAACAGATCTTTCCAAGCCAGAACTTGAACCAGGGTCTCCTGTGTTGCAGGCAGATTCTTTACCAACTGAGCTATCAGAGAAGCCCCTTCTGGTTATTAAGACCACAATAAATTTTCACTGAATATAGCACCACATAGGTAAAGTCAATCATGACTTACTAACACAGTAATTCATTGAGATTATATATTTTCTAAAGATATTTATATGTTTGCCCTTAAAACACAGTATTGCTATAAAAATTTTTAGAATTTTAGGCTTTATCAGGATGCTAATGGGTCAAATACTTCCCATCTTGATTTTATAAGTCAAAGGTATTTTAGAGAGTCCTATCTTACAAATGGTTACAAGCTAAAATTTGGAAAGTGGATCTCTGGAATTTCAATATCTTTTTCTACATGTATAATATTATCATAACTAAAAAGGAAGAGGAAGAAGCCTATAGAGGAGGAAGGAGAAAGAGGGGTGAAGGAGGAAGGAAAAGGGAGAATGAGAAAAAAAGAGTAGACGTAGGGAAACAGTCTTAGAGGAAATTTTTCTAAATTGCTAAACAAAAGTGGGAATAGAAAAAAGAAAATTTAAAAAGATGTGTGTGTGTGAGAGAGAGAAAGAGATTAACTAAAGGTAAGTTAGGTTATGAGTTTAAAATGAGAGAGAAGGATGAGAGGCAAGAAGAACACTCTAAGGGTCTCATTCCCCTTAAAGGAGGAAGGAGATGGAGAGAAATGCATGAGGCAGATAAGGGCCAACAGGTGGCACCAATGGATTGAGACACTTGTGTGTTTTGGCAAGTGAGCCGATCAGGTTGGAACTGGAAAGAAGAGGAAAAGACTGAAACTATTGCAGAGACACATATTTGTCCTGAAGACAGATTAAACACAAAATGGTTTCTCCAGTTGAAAGAAAAGTAGGCAATTTAATTTATTTAACAAATAATCATTGAACCACCAACTAGATGCCAACTATTGCTACAGGCTTTGGCATTTACTGGTGAGCAGATAGACATGGCCTCATGGGAGTTTATAGTCTGTTGAGGTCAATAACCAGTACTTATCAACACGTCACCAAATAAGCATTTAAGTATAATGAGTGGTAAGTTGTTTGGAGGAAGTGACTTAGGAGTGTGTTTATAATACAAATACTATACTTGTCCTGGTGGTGGTGTTACTTCTCCATGGAAAGAATGTTCGAGCTGAACTGGAAGCAGAAGAGGCATGAACAAAATTAGGCAAAAGATGGTAGAAGAAAAAATTTCAGGAGAACCCTAAAACAGGAAAGAAATTAATGTATTTGGGGTACTAGACAGAGGCCAGTGTGGTCCAGAATTTGTTGAGAGGAGTGGTTAAACATGAGATTGGAGAAGTGGACAAGGAGGATCAGTAGAGGTTTTGTGCAATTTTAGGGTTTTATGTATCATGGAAAAATGGTTGAAAGTTCCAAACTAATGCATTGTTTTATCATATTTGTGGTTTCAAAAAATCACCCTGTGATCTGGAGAAAGAATTTGGAGCCTGCATTTGGTGAGAGGTACAAGGGGTGGTAATGGGGGAACAGAGTGTAATTAGGAAAACTATTTTGGAGGCTCTTGGAGTAACTGAGAAGAAAGATGATGGTGGCTTCAAGTAGGGTGATAATGGTAAAGGTGGAGAAGAAAGGCAAGATTCAAGATATACTTAGGAAGTAAAATTTACAAGAATGGCATTACATTGGGTATGGGAAGTGAGGAGGAAAAGGAATGTCAAAAGCTACTTTGGGGATGAGGGACCTTTTCAGATACCATAACTAACAATTATTTTTTCACATTATCTTGCACTCTGGTATGGAATTCATACATGATTGTAAAATTTAAAAATGTGATTATTTGCAAGAGATCCCTAAAGAGAAAATCACACTGTATTGGTAGCTCTGCAATCATGTCCTTCTCCGAACTCTGAGTGACTAGGTGTTCTATTGCTCCTAAGGTTCCTTTCCTAAAGGTGAGAATTACAAGCATCCCTGTTCCCTGCTTTTTCCTCTTACATCCCATTGTTCAGGATGCCCCTAAATTCCATCATAGATCATTGACTTTTATTCTTTACAAGTGGTCCCCATTTGGTTATAGTAAGACTCTATAAGTTCAGGGTTGTATCAGCTTCAAGAAAAAAAAAAAGGCTCTTGGCTACTTATTATCCAATTTTACTGTCAAGATAATATAATTTAAAGTATTTAAGTTGACAAAAGTATAAATAGGATTCACATTATTGAATTTTCTTATTCTCATTTGTTATGAACATTAAGCATGCCATATAAAATTATACAATTTTTAAATTTAAAGGATAAGGAATTAGCAGGTATTGAAATGTGGCCATCTAAATAAAGCCACTCAATTATGGCAAATGTGATTTCTTTTGAGTCCACAACACACATTTAAGCTTTTTGTCTAATAATTATTGTTCACTCACTAAGTCAAGTCTGACTCTTTGTGACTCCATGGACCACAGCAAGCCAGTATTCCCTGTCCTTCACTATCTCCTGGAGGTTGTTCCAACTCATGTCCATCGAGTCAGTGATGCCAACCAACCATCTTATCTTCTCTTGTCCCCTTCTCCCCCACCCTCAATCTTTCCTAGCATCAGGATCTTTTCCAATGAGTCAGTTCTTCACATCAGGTGGCCAAAGTATTGGAGTTTCAGCTTCAGTCCTTCTAGTGAATATTCAGGGTTGATTTCCTTTAGGATTGACTGATTTGATCTCCTTGCTGTCCAAGGGATTCTCAAGAGTCTCTATAATTTTTAACCTTCAGCTAAGGGCAAGGAAATTAATCTCATGTAAATCTTATTTATTCTTAGTCCCATATTTCAGAATAAGAAACTGAATTTTTTTTAAATCAAGTAATTTCCCCAGACATAGGACTGTCTTATTTCAAGGTTTTATGTCAGGTCATATTCTTAAGAAATTTAATGTTTATATCTTTATTGAAAACCTTTGTAGAATGAATCTTAGAAAACACTTTTCAGCATTCTTTTTGTGTTTTTAAATTATGTTAAGTATTCTTGGTCCAAAACAAAGTTTTAGAAATAAATTTTAAGAAGTACCCATCGCTTGCTATTTGAAAAGCTTTTGCTGATATGTGAGTTTCAAATATAGGTATAAGTAAAGCCAATGGAAGTCACGTGTTGACCCACTGGGCATACAGCGATGCACTCACTTTTGTCTCTGAGCAAGTCATTTAACTGCTTTAATCATGAATTGTTTCATTTCCAAATATGAATAGTAAAATTTTCTTTTAGGATATTCAGGATGACCAATGAATATAAAAGACAATTGGTTAAAAATGAAAAATAATTTATGAAAGAATGGTTCTAACTAATTTGATATATTAATTATCTTTTAGCTATCACATTGGGAAAGGTGCTATGACCCTAAAAATTCTCAAGAAAAGGTTGAAAAAGGATCTTTTCATAATATCTAGAGTTCTCTTACTGTGCACATCAAAGCAGAATACAATGATGGTAGAATTAGATTTTTCCTAAATCTTTCCAATAATTACCGTACACAGGAAATAGTATAGTCACAAGTTTTCTGCCTCAATTTCAAAACATCACATAATAATAGCTTATTGAAAAAGAGATATGTTAATCTGATCCGATAAAATACAAAACTACTTTTTGTCATAACAGTTATAGCTTGGATGTATTAAATTACTTTAGAAAAAAACAAAATAAAGTAAATAGGGAAAAAGGCAGTTGCATTTTTGGAGACTGTCACAAGAGGGCATTTATGGATTAACTCAGTAAATTTTTCTATATTTGAAAACACTGAGATGCATTTCTAAATCCCAAAAGCAAACTAAGAATAATTAATTAATAAAGCAAAATAAAGACTCTAAAATTTTTATTTTATATTAATTCCACTCTAGGAAATTGGCTGTTCTTTTTCAGGTGTCTATCAAATGAAATGTAATATATACTTTCAAAGTGTTAGATGCTATTCATTTCTCCAAAGTATTGAGACCCTAAAAACCTTGTATTAACTAAAAGAAAAAAAGTCCATGCATGTTTTGTTTCTAGCATTTGTTTGTATACTAATACAAAACAAATATGTAAAATAAATCCTATTACTGCAACTGATAAAAGATAATTATGTTTTTAAAACATGATTTTATCTTTTGTGCTGAAAAACAAGCTAATTAATATTCCCAAGTATTTTGAAAACAGGTGCCATTTAGACAGTACAAGCACAAATGCCTTAATAAAATAATGAAAAGCTTGGTTTCATTAGGAAATACGTAAATTGAATTGC
Source organism: Bison bison bison (assembly GCF_000754665.1). Taxonomy (NCBI): domain Eukaryota; kingdom Metazoa; phylum Chordata; class Mammalia; order Artiodactyla; family Bovidae; genus Bison; species Bison bison. The sequence continues at coordinate 14,884,208 of NW_011494753.1, read as the reverse complement.
TGGAAAGAGAGTGTTTGGGGCCCCAGTTAAGGAAAAAAAAATTGAAACTAATGTTAAAATATTTTTACTCATGATATCTTAAGCTCTTTAAAAGCAAGTTCTTTGACATCTTCATCTTTGTAATCCCAGCCCAGCATCGTGCTGAGCATACAGTAGGTACTCAATGAATAGAGCTAAATGAATAAATAAAAGAATGTCTTTAATTGAGGATAAATTTAGAAGTGGCAGGGCTAGGGAGAATTTTCAGTGATTATTAATTAAATTAATGACTTTCTTGTTGCATTAATTGATGTCAAACCTTCAAATACAAAGGGAAAACTTCATCCAATCACCTGGGGTTTCCAAATAACTGCAGAGTTGGTGCCATATAAACAAAACATCAGGAGAGCTAATGTGATGATTGGTGTATATTCAATTGGGAAGAACAAAGAAGATGCAAACACAGGAGCAACAATGTATATAATAAGCTCTGGGAATCCTAGAGCTATAAATATCTTCATGATCATCTAACATATCCCAATATTACCCAGTTTATATCCTGAAGAATCACTATAATTTTTACCCAATTGATCAAATATTTTGTAATGTTTTCTTTTTATTCATCAAAGACCTGTAATGGGCTATAAGAATGTTTAATAAGCATTATATAATCCTTGTTATCATATGATTTTATATAGTTTCAATCAAAAGTAAAGAAATGTGACATTTTAGATAACCTGCAGTCATATTACAGATAAACATATAATTTCCTTTAGGCATTTTGACATAATTAAAACAAATTTCAGATTTGTTTTCCTACTTATGCCAAAGCACAAGTTGTCAAAAGCCATTTTTATTATACCATACTCAGGGAGGACACTGAGGTACAGAGAAACAGTCTTACTGTTTATTTGAGTTAATAGTCCTGGATTTAGGGCTCAACTCCAGTAGTTATCAGAAAAATTATTTACCTTGAATCTGTTTTTTATCTATAAGATTGGATAATATTGCCTACAATACTGGATAATATTGCCTAAGGTATATAGTTACAAATTTTAGTACTGCAGGTAATAAGTTTTAATTGCCTAATAAATGGAAGGTAGTCAGTAAATGCCAGCCTTTATGGTCAAAGATTTTAGAACCTCTGTTGAAAAATTTGAAATGGCAGATATAGAAATGATTACAAAATATCCCATGTGATCCTTTGTATTTCTCCAACATCTTTAGACCATAAGAATAGTTCTGGGCAATTGGCTGTGATGGGAATTGTGTGTATCACTTTCTGGCTGAGATAATTCAAAGCTATGTGCCCCCTCCACCAACATCCTTCCTTACCATGGTGCCCTGTGAAGTCTTGTCCTGCGATTCAGGTGGTGTCTCAACATAAAAAGACCTCTGCCAGCTGGGTTGCTGAGTGACTAAATGCAGCAGAATCTTTGCAGACCAATGTTGGACATTGAGAAAGATTTTACATTTGTGTGTTAGACCACTGATATTTAGGGTTAAATTATCAACTGCAGCATAATTAACAATCTGATTTAATACAAACACTTCATTTTATTAATAAGGATATTAAAGTCCAATGAATTCAGTTTTTTTAACAGCCGAGAAGACTAGACTGCAAGTGAATACATAGCTGTCATGTGTCCTTTCTTAAATTATATCTTATGAATCACAAAACACCTTAGTAAGGTCCTGTGTATAAATATACTTGATATAAATTCCTCTACTGAAACTGACGTCTCAAGGTTTTTAAATCTTTTGTTTGTTTCCACCTATATTCAATATAAAGTCCTTCTGATCAAGTCAAATAGTCTTCTGGGGAAAAAACTTTCTGTTCATTTTGGTCTTCATCTCTTTCCAAATATCATCGTTATTTTGTGTTTTATGCTATGGTCCAGATTTCAAATCCTATTCATTAAGACATATTTGGAACCAGAAGTTTTTCACCCAGATGTTTTTCTCTGACTAATCATTGACTGACTTTGAAAAAAAATTAAATATGATTTTAAAGTACTTTTAAGTTCTAAATGAAATATGTCATCTATGTACTATATTTATATTTTAAATTTATAATTTATTGATTTTTCAGTTTGTATCTAATTTACATTTTTATGGTTACATTATCATAACTGATGACAGTTAGAGCTTAAATAGAATTTGCATTTGTGCACATTTAGGTGGCACAAAAATACAAATAATACCACCAGTATGTTAGAAGAGGGTTCTGTTATAAGAGGTACATATCTCAAATATAAGAAAACCTGTACAAAAGTTTGCTTCATACAGTAATGTAGGTGAAAGCTAGATTCCTTTCATCTATGGAGAGTTTATGGTAAGAAAACGGTGGTTATGATGATATAATGCATCCATTGGAGAGATGTGATGGGAAAAAGAATAAGAAAAGTAGAATAAATGGTAGAGAAATCAGCTGAGCTAAGCAGGCTGGGCCAAGACAGAGAAAGGAGGCCAATACGGTCAGAAAGTCATGGAGAGTCCAGGAAGAGCAGATTATGGTGGAACAAGATCCGTCCTGACACCTGCCGTATGGAAACAGCCTGATGCCGCGTGGTAACTTGCCACTGGCTCCAACCATGAAGCGGTCCTATGCAAACACCTGGGGCTTCACTATGCTTGTCCTTCTCTGCTTTCTGCCGGAGGTCTCTTCTTGATGGGCATCCTCAAGCTTGCCTGGTGAGAAGTCATGGAGGATAACTGTTAAAGTAAAAATTCCCCAATCCCATGTCAAATATCCTGAATCAAAATCTTCAGGAGACTAGTCTTGGAAACTGTGTTATTAATAGGTTTCTAATGTGTTATGATCATCTGGTACTTTTTGTGGCATGGTGAAGAGCACTTCTCAAAACAGCAGTTCACAGAGCAGTGGTATCAGCCTTGTTGTTCAGTTGCCCAGTCATGCCCGAGTCTTTGTGACTAAGAGTGATGATGTAGATAGAAGTAACTTTGAGTCTGCTCTAATTTGTTTTAAAAAGTAATTATTTGGAAAATGTGGTGGTTTATTATTAGCAACAAATTACTTGAGGTCCATCACAATTCATCAAGGCATACCACATTACTGAGCTATTTCAAGACTGAGTACAACAAATTAACGTGTATGGAAACTGATCAGATTTTAGAGTCCAGATTAGAGTCCTTCAGCCTGAGAAACATAAAATTATTTTGTCCGGGAAAGTGCATACAGAGGGATTAGGTCTTGGTGTCAATGGATTTAGAATGAGACTGAAAGCTTCCTTCATTACCCTAATTGCCATGGCCAGTATCCTTTAAAACTAGACTCTTCCTTTCTTGAGATTTAGGAGGACTTGCAAATAAAGAGTTATGCAGAGGGAAGAACTGTTCATTTTTCTCTATCTAGCGCAGACCTGGGATGAACTGGTACAGAGCAGTGGTTGGGTCATGTATCAGCATTGTCAGGATTATTGTATCAGAGACCCTCATTTTACATGTGAAGAAATAGACCACGAGAGTTTGTCCCTGCCCATCTTTTTGTGTGTGACATTCTCTCTTAGTTATGAGTCAGTTCAGAGAAAATGTAGGTGAAGATGAGTAGGATGATTTCTTTTTTCTTTGTGACACATCTCCTGGGATTCTAACTCATTATCCAGAGCCTTGGAAAGATGAACTCATGACTTCTTTATTAGAAGATGGGAAGGATACCTGTCACTGAGAAAAAGAAAACTCCTAAATTGGATGGAAAAATAAGAAAAGGACTGGATAGATGAATAATAGGAAGGGAATAAAGGCAAGGAAAAAAAATGAGCATGAATTCCAGGTCATTTAATAGAAGGACACTATTTTTAGGTAATATGTCAAGTGTTACTTCCAGTTTCTGTGGAATTCTTTGTAAAAGAAGTTATTATATCTGCACAATCACACAAAATAGGTCATTATATCATACTGTCATAAACTTCACAGAGAAGCCTTGATAAATGAGTATAGAAGTTGGGCCATCTGATGAAGATGGAACTCCAAAAACAGGGAATGGAATTTATTCATCCATTTACCAGTTCCCTTATTTTTTATTCACTCACTGAACAAAAATTTATCGAGAGCCTTTGTTGTCCAGTTGCCCAGTCCTGTCTGACTCTTTGCAACCCCCATGGACTGCAGCATGCCTGGCCTCCCTCTCCCTCACCATCTCCCGGAGTTTGCCCAAGTTCATGTCCATTGCATCAGTGATGCCATCCAGCCCTCTCATCCTCTCATGCCCTCTTCTCCTTCTACCCTCAATCTTTCCCAGAATCAGGGACATTTGCAATGAGTCAGCTGTTTGCATCAGTGACCAAAACACTGGAGCTTCAGCTTCAGTCCTTCCAATGAGCATTCAGGGTTGATTTCCTTTAAGATTGATTGGTTTGATCTTGGTATCCATTGAGAGTCTACACAGACACAGACTCTGCTCTCATGAGTTTTACTGAGTACTGAAACTTAGAGGCTTGATGTAGTACAGCTTATTTAGAGAACTTTGAGGAGCATGGTTTGGTGTGACTAAGGGAAGAGATTCACAGGGCAGCACTGGGGGATGAAGTTGGAGAGTTAAGGAGAAACTTGGAGCTAACTTTAAAAAGATTATTCAAGCTATAATGTGGAGGGATCGATTAGAGATAGTACATTTGGAGGTATGGAGCCCACTTGGGGAGCTCTTATAGTTGTCAGAGTCAGAATGGAGGAAGACTATTGTGGACTATTTCAGTGGGGAAGACTGAACAGGGTGGACACTACAGATGGAAAGGTTGATAAGCAGCCTAACTGGACACCCTTTTGCCGTTTTGTTCCCGATGTGGCTCTTGTATAGAAAACTCCCCACGTTGTTAGAGTTGTTGTTGTTGTTTGGTCCCTAAGTCTTGGCTGACTCTTTGTACCCTCACGAACTGCAGCATGTCAGGCTTCCCTGTCCTTCTCTATCTCCCAGAGTTTGCTCAAACTCATGTCCATTGAGTCAGTGGTGTTATCTAACCCTGTGATCCTCTGCCACCCTCTTCTCTTGCCCTCCATCTTTCCCAGCATCAGGGTCTTTTCCAATGCACTGTCTTTTAGCATGAGTGGCCAAAGTATTGGAGTTTTAGCTTCAGCATTCAGGATTGATTTCCTTTAGAATTGATTGGTTTGATCTACTTGCTGTCCAAGGGACTTTCAAGAGCCTGCACCATACTTCAAAAGCATCAATTCTCAGCTCTCAGTCTTCTTTATGGTCCAACTCTCACATCCATACATACTGGAAAAACTATAGCTTTGACTAGACAGACCTTTTTGGGCAAAGTGATATCTCTGCTTTTTAATATGTTGTCTAGGTTGGTCATAGCTTTTCTTCTAAGGAGCAAGTGTCTTTTAACTTCATGGCTGCAGTCACTGTCTGCAGTGATTTTGGAGCCCAAGAAAATAAAATCTATCATTGTTTCCGTCTTTTCCCTGTCTCTTTGCCATGAAGTCATGGGCCTGGATGCCTTGATCTTAGTTTTTTGAATGCTGAGTTAATTCAGCAATATTTGGTTTTGAATATAGGAATTGAATCAGTTCATATTATTCTGGGTAATTAAATTTCTTTTAGTCCTACCATCTTTTTCTTTTCTATTTTGTTGCTATTTTATGATATTCTCTGCTACTCTTTTAATTCACTTTCTACTTTCCTCTCATCCAGTTTCTTGCATTTGCTAAGTTGATAAGGATGTGTTTGGAATTCTTTCTTTTTTATGGATATTTGGAAGTTCTACTATGCCATCTATTTTTCTAGTGGTTACCTTCATACATTTTAAACAAATATATTTTGATACCTTGCTTATTACTTACCTAATTTACATGCATAAGGACAGATTAAACTAAATGAAGAATAGAATAACATTAACCATCATCTTCCAAACAATCTAACAATAGAATATCTATAATTTCTTAGAAATAAAAGTGTATAGTAATGTAATCACAGTCTAAGATTTTAATATATTACTTTAGAACAATTTAACAGATGAACTAGACAAAATATACTAATAAAAGATTTGAGCAACAAACATAAAAATATTAATTATACCCCTAAATACACACATGCACACATACCGTGGAAAAGGGAGCGCATGTATCCTCCAGAGGATACAGAGGTTTCATTTTCACAAAATATGTGTGAAAGTAAAAGAAACTTTCCTTAGGAAAAAAGGTTACAAATAAAGCCTGAATTATCGTTCTTAAAATGTTCATTTTATGAAATATTTTCTCTACATGATTAAGAAATTAAAAATAAAAATATACCAAAAAATTAGAAAATTTAGAGAAAAAGAGTTATTCTAAATAACATATGGACTTAAAAACCAATCGAAAGTGAAGCAAATGATTTGAAGTTGAGTAAAATAAATGTGAATGTATTAAAACCTATGACGCAATGCAGGCTGTAGTTAGCCTCTATGGCCTTATATGATTTGTTGTTAAATGAGCATTGAACAAAAAGTTAAAGATGAAAAGCAACAAAAAGCAAGGCACATGAGTGTAGATAAAGATAAGTTTTGAGAGATCTGCTGTACAGCAGTGTACCTATAACTAGCAATACTGTATTTTCAGTTAAAAATATATCAGAAGGGTTAATCTCATGTTAAGTGCTCTCACCTCTATATAGAAAACAACTAAACAGTAAAATAGGAAAAAATGTCAACCCGAGTTTTCACCTCAAACTGTTGAATATAGTATACAATGCCTGACATGCCTAAAAATGTATAATTTTATAATTTTAAATTTATATTATAAATGAAAATAGATATAATTATGTAAATATGATATTACCAGTATTATATGAAAATATAAGCACATGTCAATAAATTATAACAGTAACTGTGGAAGATATAAAAAATATGGTCAAAGATGTAACACTAGGTAAAGTTGCAATTCAAAATAACTTTGTGTGTACACTATATTTAATCTCTAAGGAAGCAGTAATCCCACGGTGTTTTAACTATTTCTGTGCACAGAAAAAGAGATCTTCCTAGTTCATTTTAGAAAAAGTAAGATATTAGTAATAATAAAATGTCATACATTTACTTTCCATACAAAACTCTACAGACCAATCTCATTTTTTCATGTACAATTAACAATATAAATTACACAGTTGTAGTCTATGCTACATTAAAATTTTTTTTTGTTAGCAATACATAGCAATAAAATATCATTTATTCCAGGAATGCAAAGACTGCAAAATTCTGGGAAATAGATCAACATGAGAAAAGAATAGTTTATAGAGGTTATGAGTGTGCATTCTGGGTATGAATCCAGACTGCCGAGTGTGAATCCTGATTGTTCCACTTGAAGCTGTGTGACCGCTTTAGGTATCAGCTTCTTCATTTTAAAGTTGGGGTGACATACCTCAATGAGTTCATAAATATAAAATGTTCATGTCTGGCATATAATGGAACTACAAAAGCAGTAGCTATTAATAAAATGATGGACAAAAAAAATGATTATATATAAAGGTCCTGAAGAATACATGACAAAATTCAGTCATTTCTGATAAATTCCATATAGGTAAAGTAAGAATAATAGATACACACTAATCATTTAAAAAAAATTATAAAAAACATCAAGAACCCACTTGCTAACACAGGAGACAATGAGACGTGGGTTTGATCCCTGGGAAGATCCCCTGGAGGAGGAAATGGCAACCCACTCCAGTATTCTTTTCTGGAGAATCCCATCGACAGAGGAGCCTGGCGGCCTACAGTCCACAGGGTCGCAAAGAGTCAGACATGACTGAAGCAACTTAATACATAATTTTTTAAAAAAAATATCAAAACATCAAACATGGAATCATATTAAATGCTGGAATATTAAATACTTTCCATCTTAAATCTGTATCAAAATAGGATATTCACTATTATTTAACATTACTGGGAGTTCCAACTAATGTAATGTGAGTAAAATGGAAAAAGTTACCAACAGAAATAATTAACAATAGAAAATAAAATATACTAATTTTTTCAGTTGATAGTTACAAAATTTACTTAATGTGACAGACTTTACAAAAACAATTTTATAAAGTTGAAGGATACAAAATAAATATGCAAAACTAAATAAGTTTTTTATTTATACCAGTGAAAACTAGCTAGAAAATACGGTGTCAGGAAAGATTTCAATCACGTTTGCATTAATAACTATAAAATGCATAGGAATTAGTTTTATAAAAATGGTTTGTATGTGTGCATATACATAATACATTCATGTGTATGTGTGTACCTCAAAAACTTTACTGAAAGATGTATGAATCTGTCTACTTAAATAAATAGGTAATTAGGACTTCAGTTATATAGGGAAAATAAGGCTTTTCAGTAAATGGTTCGGGAAAAATTAACAACCATTGAGAAGAAAATTAAAATAGATCCTTGTCTCACTGCATAGTTGAATAAAAATTCTGGATGGATTAATGTGTAAATATGTTTTCTTATAGTATTTGAAATAATTAACTTTTTTGTTAAGATTATAGAGGCATAAGGGGAAATTTTACATTTTTTCAAGGTGGAGTTTATTTAATAAATTTATAGGAAGAAGTCAGAAAAAAAGGGGTTTGGACCATGGGCGTGTAAGAGAATGATAAAAGGAATAAAGTCCCTGAGAAGGCATGAAGGATGGTGACACTGATCACACCATTGATGTGTATGTGAGAAAGGATGATTCTTCATTGGCAGCCAGTGTTGAACTACCATATGTAAAGTTGTGTTTTCGGTTGTCTATAAAACAAAGAGGAGCTAAATGTGTATTTTCCACCATGAAAATTAAAGATAGGGATGAAAAATTATTTCTTTTGAAAAACAGGAAGAATCTTCTAGAAAAGCACTTAAGAGAATGGTCTTTATCTAGAAGAGAAGAGAAAGACATCAGAAAAGTGTGAACACTGGACACTCTGGTTTCAATGACCTAATGCTCTAAGCTGTTTCTTCTGTGGTGGGGTGTGGTTCTAGGAAGCAATTAACCAAGTGCAGTTATAATGTTTTCTGCTTATGTTTCTCTGGAATCATCCTTTTGAGATTTCTCTGACCATTTATGAAACATTCCTTATTTCTCTATTGTAGCACCAATACTGGGTGCTACCCACCTGTGTACTGGGTTGGCTAAAAAGTTTTGGGGTTTTCTGTAACATCTTATGAAAACATCCAAATGAACTTTCTGGCCCAATATATGAACTGAGGAAGACTTGCCAGCCAAGTGGTTACTTTGGAAAGGAGTAATTATTTTCCCTCGAATATTTTAGGAGGCTTTCATAGATATGGAACTGGAGGGGTAAAACTCTCTTAGCACCAATGAGATTAGATAAAATGTTTGATGAATTAACTACTAGTTTGACATTTATTTCCTATAACTTATAGCACAAATTCTTCTTTTTCTTCTTTCTTTTACAAACCAAAGAGATGGCCAGCTGACTTCTTTTGCGACAAAATAGCTGGAAGAAAAATAGGAGCTGTTAAGCTGAAACTGCTATGCCAAGTTGTAAACTACAGCAAATTTTCATGGTTGAGTGGAAAAAAATCCTGAAAGACCGGACTTATAATGGAAGTGCTGACAAAAACCAGCTCTAGCTGCACAAATGCAGGACTATTACCAGGCCCTTAGGGTGGACTAGTTGATATCATTTGCACTTTAAGCAGTTTAGGTGTTAAATTGCATGCAATTGCACAGTGTGATAAAACACCCTTCAAAGATATGAAATAATCCCTCTTTTTTTCCTGCACTATTTTCTTACAGGAAATCTTAACTCATAAATGGTAGTATTGGGTAATTTGTTTCTAGTAAAATGCAGCATAATCCATTTAGTTACAATTCTTATCCTGTTTCAGTGGCAAAATGTAACAGGTGTAGGGTGTATTCAATAGACAGTGAGCCTAATTTCACAGATCTGAGTTTAGACTCTGATTTTCCTTCTTATTGTTCCTTTACTGATTTTTAATGGTGATTTATAACAAAACAGGAGTACAGCCAGAAGTGGATTTTTTTTTAATGTCAAAGTATTAATCTAACTGCTCTTCTCTCACCTCTTTTGCTAAGACTGAGAACACAATGAAAATACTCTCTCCCACTCTGGGATATATATGGTTAGCTTGTTCAGTTTTGTTCACTAGTGTCATTTTGGTTTAATTCAGTGAGCAACAGCTGTCATAGGATGATTAACCTACAGCTGGGCTGATAATACAGAAATAAAGTAAAAATGATTTTCGGTTTTTGGCAAAGGCTTCTTGAGAGTGACAGGCTCAAGAGGAGGATTTTCTCTATCACTTTATGGAGACTGTCAATCTTGAATTCAGACACATTATGGCAGGCTTAATGGAAATGTTGGTTAGAGGAGTTCAAAAACATTTTAGGACACCTTTGGAAATAAAATCTTAGCATTATTTGATGACCCTTGTTAGAAATTGAGAAATAATTTTTTAGAGAAATGAGAAAAGGGGAACTGAAAGAACCAGTGAAAATAATTGACCAGAAGATGGAAATATACTCAATTTCTCATAAATGAAGTTACTTGTTAATCACTTGGATTAACCTTTTTGGAGGGTGAAATTTAAAAACTGTATTCTTATTATAACATATCAACACAGTAAAGTCAGGACAATGCCTAAATGTTAGCAAAGGCTGTTTACTAATTCATTCATTTGTTCATGCTAAGTCGCTTCAGTCATGTCCAACTCTTTGTGACTCTATGGACTGTAGCCTGCCAGGCACCTCTATCAGTGGGATTCTCCAGGCAAGAATACTGGAGTGGGTTGCCATGCTCTTCTCCAGAGGACTAGAAATCCTTTACATTAAGTTCTCTCTGATGAAATAGAACTGAAAGTTGTAAGTGAATATAGCCATCCATCCATCTATCTATTCATCAATACTTCATTTCACCTACCCATCATTTAATCCACCAATAGAATATTTATTTTCTATTTCTATTTTCTATGCCAGTCATAGATAGATAAATTGATGCTTTTGAAGTATGTTGTTGGAGAAGACTCTTGAGAGTCCCTTGGACTGCAAGGAGATCCAACCAGTCCATTCTGAAGGAGATCAGCCCTGGGATTTCTTTGGAAGGAATGATGCTAAAGCTGAAACTCCAGTACTTTGGCCACCTCATGCGAAGAGTTGACTCATTGGAAAAGACTCTGATGCTGGGAGGGATTGGGGGCAAGAGGAGAAGGGGACGACAGAGAATGAGATGGCTGGATGACATCACTGACTCGATGGATGTGAGTCTGGGTGAACTCTGGGAGTTGGTGATGGGCAGGGAGGCCTGGCATGCTGCGATTCATGGGGTCGCAAAGAGTCAGACATGACTGAGTGACTGATCTGATCTGATCTGAAGGACAGAACAATGAAAAAATTTTGATCTTTATCCTCAAGGAATTTATTGAACAGTGACTGAGACATTCAAAAACAGTAAATTCATTGATAGCAAGACTGAAAAACAAGATTGTAAAAGTAGGCTATGTAGCAGGCAAATGCTGTTTGTTTTAATGAATGGGTTGGAAGTGAATAAGATGTGAGTGTTTGTGAGTGTTTACATGTATCACTTTCTAGGTAGCTATGTGACCTGCAGGAACTCAGAAATAACAACTCTCTCAACTCAGTGGGCTATCTTAAGAAACCACAGGAAATCACAATTGCTACTGCTGACTGAACCACAAATGTATGGACATGACAAAAATGTTGGAACAAAAGTTTTCAATTTTTAAAGAGGCATTTATGTATCACCAAAGCTACTACAGTGAACTTTAGCTAAGAAATTTGGCTAGAGGTCATGGCGATTTTCTAAATAATATTTTCCACTTAATTAGTCTGTGCATTGAAATAGCTCCAGACAAAGTTACCCTGACTTGAATACAGGTTCTTGTATATTTGAATTTTTTTCACTTAGCCTAATTATGTTGGCTAATTGCTGAGGATGGGGGATCCATACCTGCTATCCTGGATGAGATGGGGACTGTTCTTGAGCTCAGTAGTTTAGGTCTCACAAAGTTTTGAATATCCTTCATGTAACCACTCTTTATGTTTGTGTCCTTCCGGTTTCATTCTGTTTCTTTACACACACACACACACACAAACACACACGCATAAGTTTCTTTTCAACATAAACAGAATCATTGTTCTGTAACTTGCTTCCAAACAAAAAAATTTCAAAATAATATTCAAGTCATGAATTGCATATTTCAATGCATTTTGAAAGGTACCTAATAAAGATGCAGAGGAGGATGGTAATAGACCTCAAGTGAATAGCTGCAGTGTTTGAAAGGGGACCTCAAAAAAAACCATGATCTCAGTTCATGGGTGAGTTTGCCCAGAAGAGAAAGTACCCAGAGAATAAGTAGAAGGGAACTTTAAAGTGTTCTTTTCAGGTGAGATCTTTCTCATATGTTTAAATATTCAACATATTTATGATTATTAGGTTTTCAAAGTTTCAGGCTTGTGATTAGTTAGGTTAGCAGCCTTTGAAATAGAAACAAAGTTCGCAAGATATGTTTAGTCATGCTTCTCCTTTCATTTTGCTTGGTACTAAGTGGGCTCTTTGATCTTGAACAATTGAGTCTTTAGAGAATTTTCTTTATTTGACTCTTCCTTCTGTTCCATTTTATTTTTCTTGAAAGATATATATATATATATATATAT
>NW_011494753.1:14870422-14871502 GCF_000754665.1 Bison bison bison | reverse complement strand
TGATAGGATACTGAAAGAGGAACTCCCCAGGTCAGTGGGTGCCCAATATGCTACTGGAGATCAGTGGAGAAATAACTCCAGAAAGAATGAAGGGATGGAGCAGTCACACGAGTGTATGTTCTTCAGTTCTTTGTCTCGTCACAACAAAGATTTGGAGCGACAGACAATAAAGCCCTCGGCACGTCACAGCTCTTGGGTCTTGGACAAACCGTGTTATAGCTCTTAGGCAAATCAGTGTTACAGCTCTATTTTATTTAGAAGATAGCAGGAGAGAGAGAGAGAAAGAGAGAGAGAGAGAGCGCGTGCACACATGTGGGAGAGAGAGAGTCTGTGAGAAAGTGCTTTGGCTCCTCCTTTTATATGTTTTTCCTCCACCTGGGCCTGCCCTATGCAAATTGGGCTTAGCCAGGAGTGCTGTTTGTTCTGCCTGACGTCTTCACTCTGGTCCTCGGACCTTCCTTGTCTTTTAGCCACCGCCATTTTGGACTTCTTTTCCCTATTCTACCTACCTAACAGAGCCAAAGCAAAAAGAATACCCAGCTGTGGATGTGACTGGTGATAGAAGCAAAGTCCGATGCTGTAAAGAGCAATATTGCATAGGAACCTGGAATGTCAGGTCCATGAATCAAGGCAAATTGGAAGTGGTCAAACAAGAGATGGCAAGAGTGAATGTCGACATTCTAGGAATCAGCAAACTGAAATGGACTGGAATGGGTGAATTTAACTCAGATGACCATTATATCTACTACGGCAGGCAGGAATCCCTCAGAAGAAATGGAGTGGCCATCATGGTCAACAAAAGAGTCCGAAATGCAGTACTTGGGTGCAATCTCAAAAATGACAGAATGATTTCTGTTCATTTCCAAGGCAAACCATTCAATATCACAGGAATCCAAGTCTATGCCCCAACCAGTAATGCTGAAGAAGCTGAAGTTGAATGGTTCTATGAAGACCTACAAGACCTTTTAGAACTAACACCCAAAAAAGATGTCCTTTTCATTATAGGAGACTGGAATGCAAAAGTAGGAAGTCAAGAAACACCTGGAGTAACAGGCAAATTTGGCCTTGGAATATGGAATG
>NW_011494753.1:14867280-14870322 GCF_000754665.1 Bison bison bison | reverse complement strand
CCTTCTGTTCCATTTTATTTTTCTTGAAAGATATATATATATATATATATCTTCACACATATACATATATAATCTGTGTATATTATATATATTATCTTCTGGTGCTGTCTTCTTCTCATTATCTTTGTCACTTCATTCTGCTGTAAGAATATATATAGCTGATATTTAAATGCATTTACTATCTCCACAGCACTTTGAAATTTAGTACGGTTTTTCCTTCAGTTTTAGAATTTCTTCATTTTTGAAATGAAGATAATAACATCTCTCTTATAGTAGTATGTGAATTAAATTAGAATGCAAAATTAGTGCTTAGTGAATTCCAGTCATTATTGAATTGTGGTAAGAGAATGTGTTCTATAAATGTATTCTTTTGGAAATTACTGAGGCTTATTTTGTTTCTTAGTGGATGATTAATTTGTTTATGTGTCTTTAGAAAAAAAAAATGTTTCTCAGTTAGGTACAAAGCTCTTTGTATATGTTTACCAAGCATACTTGTCAATCATTCGTTCAGTTCTGGTCATGTCAAATTTTGAGCTATGTCTCTCCACAATCAAAGTTTCATCAGATTATTCTTACACTGTTGATGTCTTTTTGTCTTATATATTTCAGTGATACATTTACTGGTTCATAGAAGCTCCTGGCCACGTATTTTTGAAATTTTTAAACTAATAAAATATCCACCCCCATTTCTCTTCATTTAATGATTTTAAGTTGATTTTTACTCATTTTTTATGACTATCTCTCCTGGAAATCGTATACTTTCCTCCCAGATCCACACGCCACCCTTTTCTGTTCTTCTCTGCCTCTTGTATGGACCACTTGCATCAAGAAGTGACCCTGCCCCCTGGTTTCTGGTTGGGTTAGGCTGACAAGGACTGCTGGCAAGACATCTCAGGGAGGGAGGTGAGGGAAGCTGGGATGCCTCTTCCACAGACTCCTTCCTCGTGGAGTTGCCATGTGACTCTATGTCTTGACCAAAGGTCACCACTCCTGTCAGACTGCCCTCTCCTTATAGCCTGTGTATTCCCATAATAGCTCCTTCCCTTTACCCATGCAGACTTAGAGGGTGTAAGAATTTCTTGCTATAAATAGTGCTGGTCTTCCTAAACTCTGCCCATCCTTTCTTTTTATTAAACTCTCTTTTCAAATTTTATTTTATTTAAACTCCAAACTGACTGTACTAAATAATTTTTGCCAGGACACTTACTGATATATTATTAATTTTCAAACTTGCTTTATTTTCATTTCTGATATCTTTTTACTTTTCTTATTTTAATCTTTCTGTGTTATTTTAAGTATGTCTCTAAAAATAGCATTTATAGATTTTCCTTTTTGTTTATTCAAACTGTATGTTTGGTCTTTTAAAAGGGACTTTTTATAGTCCATTCATATTTATTATGGCCTCTTATATATCTTTCCTAACATCTTATGTTTTGCTTTCTCTTAATGCTATTTGCATCCATTTAATTTTTGACTTATATGATCATGTAGACTTTGCCTTAAAATAGACTTAAACTAGACTTTCTCTAGTGGTTTGGAAATTTTTACATCCTATTTCTTTTTCCCCTCTATTTCTGTAAGATATTTGACCTCATATTTAATTATTATCATAAAGACTATTGATAATCTAATCCTCAAACAAGATCTGACTTTGGCATTCTTTTGTTGTCTACCACTCCAGACTCCAAATTTATCTAAAAATCAGAAATTTTACTTCCAAATTGCCATAAAAGTTTATTTTACAATGAGCACCAAAGGTGAGAAGACTGTCCAGGATAATTATAGTCTTGGAGGTGTTAGAAAAGATATCCATTTCTCTATATAAAAAGCTAAATGTAATTAATGCTAGACTTACTTGCTGTTATTTATTATTGGAATTTTTTTCCTGAAAATAATAACACTGTTATTGCCAATTTGAAATTCTACAGTCCAAGTTCCATTTTTTCTTAGTAAAAGTTAGTGCGTACGTGATGCTAAGTTGCTTCAATTGTGTCTGACTCTGTGCCACCCTGTGGAGAAGGGCATGGCAACCCACTCCAGTATTGTTGCCTGTAGCCTGGCAGGCTCCTCTGTCCATGGGATTCTCCAGGCAAGAATACTGGAGTGGGTTGCCATGCCCTCCTCAGGGGGATCTTCCCAACCCAGGGATCAAACGTGCATCTCTTATGTCTGCGGATTCTTTACCACCAGCACCACCTGGGAAGCCCAGTAAAAGATAGTATCGCCAAGTAATTTTTGACAGTAGATACTTTCTCATTGATGCACCAATTGTATTACAATACAGACTATTTTAAAATTTATTGACCTGATTTGTGAATTATTTATTCCTTAATCCACCACATAGTACTGAATGCCTACTGTGTGGCAAACATCAATGAATAAATTAAACAAAATATTCATGGGGTGAAAGACAAAAATAGTATACAAATGAATAAGACCATTCATTGGCTTGAACTATTTGCTTCAGGTTCTGAGTGAATCTTCCTGCTTTTCTTAAATTTTTGATGGCTTCTGAGGTCTTCCAGACCTCAGAAGCGTGACGGCAGCTGTGACCAGTGCACTAAGCACGGCTGAGAGGAGCTACCCCACGTCCGAGGTGAGGGGCAGCGGCCGAGAGTGCCAGGCTGCAATGGTGCAGGAACGGCAGAGAAGAGGTACCCTGCGTCTGAGGTCAGGGGCAGTGGCCGGGAGGAGCTACCCCACACCCAAGGCCAGGGGTGGGGGCCGGGAGGACCAACCCCACGTCCAAGGAGTGGTGGCTGTGTGGGCACAGGAGGGCCTAGAGGCGCTATGCCATGTTGAAGGTCAGGAAGGGCAGCGGTGAGGAGATGCCCCTCATCCAAGGTAAGGAGCAGCGGCTGCGCTTTGCTGGAGCAGCCATGAAGAAATACCCCATGTCCAAGGTAAGAGAAACCCAAGTAAGATGGTAGGTGTTGCAAGAGGGCATCAGAGGGCAGACACACTGAAACCATACTCACAGAAAACTAGTCAATCTAATCACACTAGGACCACAGCCTTGTCTAACTCAATGAAACTAAGCCA
>NW_011494753.1:14865994-14867180 GCF_000754665.1 Bison bison bison | reverse complement strand
AGGCTATGGTTTTTGCGGTGGTCATGTATGGATGTGAGAGTTGGACTGTGAAGAAAGCTGAGCACTGAAGAATTGATGCTTTTGAACTGTGGTGTTGGAGAAGACTCTTGAGAGTCCCTTGGACTGCAAGGAGATCCAACCAGTCCATTCTGAAGGAGATGAGCCCTGGGATTTCTTTGGAGGGAATAATTCTGAAGCTGAAACTCCAGTACTTTGGCCACCTCATGCGAAGAGCTGACTCTTGGAAAAGACTCTGATGCTGGGAGGGATTGGGGGCAGGAGGAGAAGGGGACGACAAAGGATGAGATGGCTGGATGGCATCACTGACTCGATGGACTTGAGTCTGAGTGAACTCTGGGAGTTTGTGATGGACAGGGAGGCCTGGTGTACTGCAATTCATGGGGTCACAAAGAGTTGGACACGACTGAGCGACTGAACTGAACTGAACTGAACTGAGGTCTTCCATATGGCTGACCTCCTCTTTTTTCTTTTTTGTCTTCCATTCTGAGACTACAATAGCCTGATCAATTCTGCATTTCTGTTTCTTCTTCTTCTTTTCCTTCATGAGGTTCTCTACATTTTCCTACCCTTTAGGTGTGATTACTTTTCTAAATCTGAGATCTTGACCCACTCCTTTCTCCACAGTCCCAGAGATTTTATTTATTTTCATATTTAAATCATTGCATCTACAAAAATTTTCTAATCTCATGTTGCCCAATTTCTGCTAGATATTTTTTTTCTTTGCTGATAATTTTTGGTCTTAAAAATTACTGTCCCCCCCCCCCATTTTGTTAGTACCATAATTATTCTTTTCTTCAGCAACTCTCAATATAATAATAACAAAATGATAATAAAAATGATGATAGTAATAAATAATACTTACTGTACTCTTTCTAAATGTCAAACACTGTTCTAAGAACAGTGTTCTAAGAAACACTTTACATTAATAACCCACTCTTAACAAAAAGCCTATGAGGAAGGCAAACTTTGAGTTCAGCATTTTACAGATGTAGAAACCAAGGTACAGAGAGGTAAAAATTTTCTTATTAATCTCCCAATATCTATAACTTTCACTGCCTTATCCAAGCCAACTACCAAAAAGGCACTAAATCAGTGTTTTCTAGAAGTTTCTTTTTAATTATGTAAAAGTCTTAAACTCTTAAATGTTTGTACATTGTACATTTAC
>NW_011494753.1:14865551-14865894 GCF_000754665.1 Bison bison bison | reverse complement strand
ACTGCAGATGGTGACTGCAGCCATGAAATTAAAAGATGCTTACTCCTTGTAAGGAAAGTATGAGCAACCTAGACAGCATATTAAAAAGCAGAGACATTACTTTGCCAACAAAGGTCCGTCTAGTCAAGGCTATGGTTTTTCCGGTGGTCATGTATGGATGTGAGAGTTGGACTGTGAAGAAAGCTGAGCACTGAAGAATTGATGCTTTTGAACTGTGGTGTTGGAGAAGACTCTTGAGAGTCCCTTGGACTGCAAGGAGATCCAACCAGTCCATTCTGAAGGAGATGAGCCCTGGGATTTCTTTGGAGGGATAATTCTGAAGCTGAAACTCCAGTACTTTGGC
>NW_011494753.1:14855933-14865451 GCF_000754665.1 Bison bison bison | reverse complement strand
AGTTTTGCCAAATATCAAAATGAATCCACCACAGGTATACATGTGTTCCCCATCCTGAACCCTCCTCCCTCCTCCCTCCCCATACCATCCCTCTGGGTCGTCCCAGTGCACTAGCCCCAAGCATCCAGTATCGTGCATCGAACCTGGACTGGCAACTCGTTTCTTACATGATATTTTACATGTTTCAATGTCATTCTCCCAAATCTTCCCACTCTCTCCCTCTCCCTCTCCCACAGAGTCCATAAGACTGTTCTATACATCAGTGTCTCTTTGCTGTCTTATTATTATTATTACTATTACTATTGACTAAACTCCACTGGCATTCATTAGTTTTGCTCTAAAGCCCCTTTTTCAGTTCTAGATGTTCCATATGGAAAAAATAAATGTGGAAAATATATTTTCCTCTAATGTCCAATAACCTACACATTTACTGTTAGAAACCCAATTTTTAAAATTCAATTTCCCCACCTAATATTTTTTGTTATCCCAGGGGAATTTAAATACTACACATTTATCGTCTTGTCACATCTGCCTTCACTGAGCCACTTCATCATGAGCCCTTTTCTAGTTGACCCATTATCTTCTGAAAGCACAGACCAGGACTTCCACAGTAGCCTTGTAGGTTCTGATTTACCTTTCATTGTAGAAGCCAGCTCATCTGCCCTACTTTGTAATAATAGAATCCTAAAAACTTCTCCTTGTAAATGTCTTGTTTTTCCTAGTGTCCATGGAGAGTTAAACAACTGTTAATATAATAAAACTTTAACATTAAATGATTTTCAGATCTTCAGTACAATTTCAAGATATTCGTATTTTTACCTGCCCACTTTCCAGATCACCAGATCTTTTTCATTATTCATTTGCAACATCTTTGGAATTACCTATCCTTTTTTTTTTTTTTTTCCGTCCATAGACCAAACTTCTTTCTTTTGAAGCTTGGTGTGTTTCTGCTGTGTGAAGAACTCATTATGAGTCTGTATATATCTGAATAGTGTTTTGTGTTCTAATCAGATACAACTTTCACATTTAGAGGTGTGCTACAGTCCATGGGGTCACAAAGAGTCAGACACGACTGAATGACTTCACTTCACTTCATGCTCACTATTCAGGATTGATTTTCTTTAGGATTGACTTGTTTGAAGATCAAAGCTGTCAGTCCTAAAGGAAATCAACCCAAGTACTTATAGGAAGGACTGATGCCGAAGTTCCAATACTTTGGCCACCTGATGAGAAGAACTGACTCTGGAAAAGACCCTAATGTTGGGACAGACTGAAGGCAGGAGGAGAAGGAGGTGACAGAGAATGAGATGGTTGGATGGTGTCACTGAGTCAGTGGACATGAGTTTGAGCCACTTCCAGGAGATGGTGAAGGACACGGGAGTCTGGTGTGCTGCAGTCCACGGGGTCACAGAGTCAGCCATGTCTTAGTGACTGAACAACAACAGTGCTCACTATTAAGCAGCATTACAGTTTAGGCATCTTATAAGCAGTAGGCATAAATGACTGGAACTGGTATTTCTTTTTGTTGTTGTTTGTTTTAGCAGCCTCCAAGATATAATCTACTGACTTACTGAGGACCCCTCCCAGAGTTTCAGGATTTGGCATAGAATTTTCATTTATAGAATGACTTGTACACATTTACACTGTTGATTATCGTAAGATAAGCTAGATGCTAGTGAAATGATGGAACTTCAACTATGAGCAGCATTGCCAGCTGTTACACTTGTGGATTTGAAGGAAATCGATACAAAAGACTAGAACAAGTTTAAGGTCATAATTCAAGAGTAACAGCCACTAGGAAAATGGTATGACACAGAGAAATGATCTTTCTATTTAGGTGTTGTATTTCAGGATTGTTTCAGTATATATAAAGTGAGCTTGGAGTAAAATTCTTTGAACATAGTAGTGCTTTTTGTTTCTGCTTTGGAGCAATATGGCTTCCGTGTCATTCTGAGTAGATCCATATTAATCTAGATGGAAAAGAATTCCTTTGAAATATACATTCATTATGAGTAGACATGAAGGTAAGAGCATGAAGTCTTGTCAGTCAACTCTCTGCTCTCCTAGCCTTTAATAAACAAGTTTATTTCCAGTTTAACCAAAATTTAAGGAGTCAGCTTTGGTGTGTTTGTGTGTGTTCAGTGGTGAAGTTGTAGACCTGTCTAGAGTGCAGCCGACTCCCAGGTTCTGTCCCACAATGAGCTGAGGTCTGGTCAGATATCCCTGGTTATTTTAAAGCACAATGGTTTGGTGAGAAAGAGAGGACAAAAACATCTTCTGTGTCCATTTCTTTCTTCATTTCCCCTCGAAGAGGGAGCATTGCTATGGTTTCTTGCAGGTTGCAGGATTTTGAGTGAAATGCATTTGCCAGTGAGTATGGTCACTGGGGGTTAAGAAAATTTCCCCCTTGTCTTTATTTCCCTTATTTCTCTTTTTTCCTTTCCCTTTCCCCTGTTCTGCTCCCCATTCACCCCAATTTTATGCATTCAGTAAACTGGTTTAGGGCTTTCCTTGGGGCCAGATTTTTCTCCTGTCTCTTTCTTTACCTTAGTTTATTAGTCACTGCTTTGCGTTTACAGATGTAGAAACCAAGGACAGCATGATCCTTCCCAGATCTAGATGGGGAATGGAGAGAGCTGGTTGGAAGTGGTGGGGGAGCTTTTCTTACATGTGTTCCCACCCAAGTTTTCCAGAGTTCTGTTCCCTGGAGAACTGAGTGCTGGTCCAACTATTTTAAATGTCCTTTGATTCCCATTTTGCAACTATTTCTTGCTTGTAGCACCGCACGTGGCACACTGCGAGAGCAAGTAACAGGTAGTTCTGGGGTCTAACCTTCCTAAACATAATCTCATCAAATTCCTGCAAAATTTCACCTCAGTTCTGAACAGTGGGATGGTTCAACTTGCTACCGAGGCTCCCAGAGGGAGAGTGGGGGTGGGCCGGCCTGGAGGTGGAGAGAGGAGCGCTTCACTGCGTTCTCATTCGATGTTATCCCTCAAACTTCTGCTTAGTGCCTTTGCCTTGTGGGGAAAGCCCAGGTGGAGACTGAGAACAGACTTGTCATGGCACCTCCCTCCCTTATTTTGTTACCCTGAGAATGCCATTCCTCCCACCAAGGAGAAGTGTGATTGCTTGCATATGCCATCTGCTTACAAACCCCAGTGAGCTGAAATTCTCCCCCAAAAGGTTTATGTAAGCCCCCTGTGAACTCAAACCACTATGCTTTGCTCAGCTCAAATAAACATCGAAAAAGTATCTAAGCATTTGAACTTATAATAACATATTTATCCCAACACATGAGGCTACTCATCATTGGTGTGTGTGTAATATATAATTGCAGCATGCAGAAAACAAACAGCTCTCGATCAGAGAAGTCTCTGGATCCCATGGGGCACTAATCATCTACCAAAAATAGAGATGGTTGGGGAAAATAACTTATAATTGCATTGGCAATCCACTATTAAAGTATAATTTCATGTTGTTTTCATTTCTAGCAAATAAATAATAAAAAACTGATTTGAAAAAATTGCTTATTGCACTTACCAGCAGACTCCAACATGAAATCTAGAAATTGAGTATGTATACATATTTTCATAAGTGTGCATTTAAAAAATCTAAGAAAAAATATGCACACACATATATATGAACTTGAACTCTTAATTTATAAACAAAATTTAGTTTATATTCATAAAATTTAAATTATACTCCTTAAAATATAAATTTATACTCAAGCTATGAATAAAATTATGAATCTATATTTCTCTTGAATGGTTTTAAAATATTTATATTTATAAAGACCTAGTTTTGCTATATGTTCTCAAAATAGGGAAATTGCATTTTAACTGTATTTTCATATGAAACGTTCAATTGCTGGTCAACCAAGAAGCAGAGCCAGAAATTACATAACAGTAATTGAACCTGGAATTATTTGAACCAGAATTTATGTTAATGAAAATCATATAGGCTTAATTAAGGTAGAATAAAAATGATGTCATAAGGCAGATAAAATAAAGGAAGCTAAACATCATGGGTGACCAGTGTCCACTGGCAAATATTTTGTCCATGTGTCCCCTTGTTGCCATTTCAGTGAAATTTGTTCATGAGATGGCTCAGGTCTGTAGCATGGTAGGGAATTATAATACCTATCATCTCTAAAATATTAACCATGTAAATCTCTTTTAAAGCTACCTATCTAATGGCTTGTTGTAAATATGAACAAAAAACAAAATAGCCATCTGTTACCACAACAGAATGATAGGTATCACTCTTAAAACAGTAGCTATAATAACAGATACTTAGGAATAAGACTTTATTTTCCAACTTATATGTTGGAAGAAAGAGTGCCCTCCAAGGCCTTTAAGCGGAGGTAGGCTGTTTGCTCTAGACATGGCCAGCAATGTCTCCCCAGTCCAATACGTCACTTCAAATAGTACCTTTTGGTGCTAGAATATACTCCTTAGAGCCGTTACCTTTAAAAAAGATGTAAGAATTTCTAGTTGCTGAGAAGAACTAGTAGGAAAAAACATCTTGCTGATGCATCCACCTGTAGCAGGAGGTTAAATACAGTTGACTCACAGGTCAAGGCGGGGATTCAAAGATGACCCTGAGGGTTTCCTATCAGAAAAAAAAAAAGCAACATTTTAAGGAATAAACCGCACTGTATATTGGTTTGATTTACTAGTCTATAAAAAAGATCCCCAGGAGTGTCACTTTTAAATTACAATTTGCCTATTGACTGGCTGGGGAAATGACTACTGAGTAGTACGTTTATTGATGAACTGAGCTGAACTTCCAATGGTTAGGACCTCTGTAAGGTGGGCTATTAAAATGAACATTGTTTTATGGGAGACTATAAATCAGTCGGTCTATAGTTAAAGATGAAAAATATGGAGGAAACCCCGCAGAAGTCCAAGCAGGGGTAGAGAAAAATCTAAGACAGCTAGTTGTGTGGGTTTTACATAACATATAACCTTTTTAAATAAAGTGATCTGCATTGGCTCATGTAGACTGTGGGAAGGCTTGGCGAGGAATGCTTTTGGGTATATTCAAGTCTGTATAAATGACTCCCGATGTGTCATCTGAAAGCTGTTAGGATTGAAAAAGGCACTGGAACCAATTCTTTCTTTTGTCTCCAGGAGGATTTGAACAGCCCACTCTCCTGGACTCAGAGAGAAGTTTTTTCACACCTCTTCCAAAGACACTGGTGCCGGAAGCATGCTTTGGGCCATATGTAAGAAGCAGCTAGCGCAAAGATAGCCTTGCCCAAGTATTCCCAGCGGCCTTTAAAGGGCAGAGGTAAGTTGGTGTAACACCCTCATACCCACTCATGCTTTGTAGCCTTTCTGCCACGTACTGTGCCGCATTGGGGGTTTTTGCTCAGAATGGTTAAGGAAATCTTATGAAGCAGTTTTATTATTGCATAGGGGATGCAGTCTCTGAATCTGAGTTTCTCAATACCTTAAATGGGGGATCACATTACTCTAAAATGCAAATGAAATAATAAAAACATTTCAAACCTTGTCAGGTGCTAAAAATAAGATATTATGGGCTGATGTAAAAAACTGAGTTTCAAGAAGAAAATATAACAGCACTGCATTGTGAAATGCACCCTGTCTCTAGCCAGCAAAAGTCTGAAGATTCTAGTTTTATAAGATCAGCAGAGATCCCCACCATGTCAAAATCAACTCATTCCAAGACACTAGACTGGTTTTATGGTCCTTCAAGGAATTCTCCCTTTCAGTGTACCAGCTGTATTCCAGGGCCATCACATTTTACACAAATCAAAATTATTTGGTAAGACTATTTGAGCCCCACACAAGCAGCCCAGATTTGAACTGTACTGTTCTGTCGTTGTTGTTTTGTTTTTGTTTTTGGCTGTGCCGGAGGTTCAGTATGGCTTACAACTTCAGGCTTTCTCTAGTTGCGGTGCTGGGGCTTCTCGTTTTGGAGGCTTCTCTATTGCAGAGGTTTCTGTCGTTGCGGAGCACTGGCTCTAGAGCGCTCTGGCTTTGGTAGTTGCGGCACGTGGGCTCAGTTTAAAGCAGGGTTGCTCTAAAAAAGAGACAGGGACTCTTGGGAAAAACAGATCCCTAACCAGTGAAGGCTCTGATGAATATGAACAGTAATGTGGCACTATTTCCGAAAATAGAGAAAAACAAGCAAAACCAACCCAGAGACTGACTCTTGGGTATTTGTGCTCCCAGAAGCTCATCCAACTAAGAAGGTGAACATTCTGCATCCATGCAGAAAACTCCAGGTGGTCTCGAAGGCTGGCATTAAGTATAGAGTTTTATAACAATTAGCCTGGAGGTTTGAAAAAAAAAAAAGACTGAATGGATGGGTATTTCACCACATTTATGCAAACAGCCCCACATCAGATGCTACTTAAAGGAAATGTGTATTTCTAGGTTTTAAACAAATATCTGACTTCTGTGTTTCTTTAATTTTATAATTTCTCTTCTGTTAAATATACTAAATGAGATTCATGGAAAAAAGAAAACTAAAAGCAAGCACATTTTTAAGGTTTTTAATATATATGAATTTACTTTTCAGAAAGGTTATATTCCTATAAATTCAGTTGAAGATTCATTTCCTTGCACCTTTATCAACACTGAATATTATACTTTAAAAATGGCCAATTTAATAGATGAAAAATGCTACCTATCTTTATTGCTAATTTTTTTTTCATTTGTGAATTCAGACTTTATGTTATCTAAACTAATTTTAAGACTTCTGGTGGATGTTTACAATAGCCTGGACATGGAAACAACCTAGATACCCATCGACAGGCAAATGGATAAGAAAGCTGTGGTACATATACACAATGGAATATTACACAGCTATTAAAAAGTATGTATTTGAATCAGTTCTAATGAGGTAGATGAAACTGGAGCCTGTTATACAGAGTGAAGTAAGTCAGACAGAAAAACACCAATAGAGTATATTAACACATATACATGGAATTTAGAAAGATGGTAATCATGACCCTATATGTGAGACAGCAAAAGAGACACAGATGTAAAGAACAAACTTTTGGACTCTGTGGGAGAAGGTGAGGGTGGGATGATTTGAGAGAATAGCGCTGAAACATGTATATTATCATATGTGAAACAGATCACCAATCCAGGTTCAATGCATGAGACAGGGTGCTCAGGGCGGATGCACTGGGATGACTGAGAGGGATGGGATTGAGAGGGAAGGGGGGAGGGGAGTTCAGGATGGGGAACACATGTACACCCATGGCTGATTCGTGTCAATGTATGGCAAAAACCACTACAATATTGTAAAGCAATTAGCCTCCAATTAAAAAAAAAAAAAAGACTTCTGGTGGAAAATCCATAACTCTCAGGTTCTGTGACAGCCCTTGTCAGTAAATTATTTTTTTTTAATCCAAACTATTAAATTTAAATCTCACCTATCATCAAAAATAATGTATCATGTTTACTGAGCATTAACTATGTACCATACACTCTGGTTAGGGCTTTCAGACACCACACCTAAGTCTAATTCTTTGTCTTCCGGTCACTTGCCAACTTCTCAACTTTCCTGGACAGTAAAATTTAACAAAAGCCACACTTACTGCCTCCAGTTTGTAACTCTCCCCTCAATTTTTGCCTCAGTCCGCTTAAATACAGATTCCACCTTCCATTTCACTGAGTCTTAAGGACACAAACAATGTCCTTGTCACCTCATTTAAAAATCATTTTCTGTTTCTAATCTTTCTCCACACCTCAGCAGACATTTACAAAATTGAACTGTTGTTGAAAAAAGAATTTAAATGAGTGAGTCACTTTTTTCTCACGGCTTCTGTGACATCACAGTCTTCTCGTTTATTTTCTTCTCCGGGTAGGTTTTTCACTCTATTCTCCGTGGGCTTCTACTTGTCCTGTCATCCAGTCAGGGTAGGATGCCCCAGAGGTCAGTCCTGGATCCTCTTCTTGCCTTCTACATTTCTTTCTAGAGGATCTCTTCATAGAATATTAGCCCCACAAGGGCAAGAATCTTTATGTGATTTTTTTCAGTGTTGTTTTCCTACCACATAGAACAGTACCTCATTCATCAGAAATGCTCAGTAGATGTTTGTTGGATAGATGAATTGGAGAATGACTCTGAGCTCAAAGCACTAGTTGACAACCTTCTGCTGGGCTTCCCCACCTTGTGAACTCCAGATCTGTGATTCTGGTCCCCTCCTGTATCTCCACAGGAATGGGTCACAAGTACCTCCGACTTGTCACGTCTGAATCCCAGCTCTTGAAAAAATCCACCTGTCATCCTCAGTCTTCCTTATCTCACAGCAGTATTACGTGAAAAAATCTAGTATTCATTCTTGATTCCCCAACCCCACTTGTAATCCATCAAAAGGTCCTTTAGAATTGTTTCCAGTGTATCCTGGATCTGTCCATCCTGTACCATCTTTGCTGCCACCTCCTCTGGTGAACCCACCATCACCTCTCCTATGGACTGCCAACCCCACTTCCTCACACCTCATCCTCACATTTCTCTCTCCACACTAATCCATATAGAACCCTGACAGCGTGTTTCAAAAATGTTATTTCACTGTCTCCTGCTTAGTACTGTCTAATGGCTTTTCACTGCTTGATTATAAATCTAACTCCTTACTAAGACCAAAGAGATAATTATCCATAGCATCAACTCAGAATGTGCACTGGATTATAGAGTATGTCAGTGTCTGCAAGATTTAGAAGTTTGCTGTGTTTTCAGGTGGAAGGTAGCAATAACCTCACCTCCACAATAGCCTAGACTAACTAATCAGATTTTTAAGTTCCAGGCTTTATTTCCTAAAAGCTGGTGCTCTGTGGAGAGGAGGATATGAATAGAGAACATTTCATAGCTATTAGGACAGGTACTAAAGGAATATTTATTGTAAATGAATACTACAATACTGTAAGCAGTGCTTAAAGCAAATGTTTAAAGTAAATATTGTATTTATACTTAAGTAAATAGGAATACTGCAACATCAGAAATGACCACAGGCTGTTGTTATTTACCTACAATTTGGGGAATAGCATTTCTTATTGTACAGAAGTTTTTCAAAGTTATCACACATGGTATTATATGTACTTTTATTATTGTGAATATTGGATGTATGCATAACACAATCTGAACACTTTGGTTCTATTTGTTTACCTATGGAAATAAAAACTCTATTTTAATGTAGAAGCACACTAGACAAAAATAAGTTCAGAATATATTATTTTCACTTTTTTCACTCTTGATAAATTTTTAAGATATCTAATATTGTGTTAAAAGACGCTTACCCCTTGGAAGGAAAGTTATGACCAACCTAAATAGCATATTCAAAAGCAGAGACATTACTTTGCCAACAAAGGTCCGTCTAGTCAAGGCTATGGTTTTTCCAGTAGTCATGTATGGATGTGAGAGTTGGACTGTGAAGAAAGCTGAGCGCCAAAGAATTGATGCTTTTGAACTGTGGTGTTGGAGAAGACTCTTGAGAGTCCTTTGGACTGCAAGGAGATCCAACCAGTCCACTCTAAAGG
>NW_011494753.1:14854861-14855833 GCF_000754665.1 Bison bison bison | reverse complement strand
AGCTGACTCATTGGAAAAGACTCTGATGCTGGGAGGGATTGGGGGCAGGAGGAGAAGGGGACGACAGAGGATGAGATGGCTGGATGGCATCACCAACTCGATGGACGTGAGTCTGAGTGAACTCAGGGAGTTGGCGATGGACAGGGAGGCCTGGCGTGCTGCAGTTCATGGGGGTCGCAAAGAGTCGGACACAACTGAGTGACTGAATTGAACTCAATATTGTGTTTAAGGTTTTACAAATTGATATGGAGGTATTTCATATGTTTACTATTTTCGAAAACAGGCATATTGTCTCCTCGGGTGTATATTTTCACAATAATACATATCTCTACAGTAGATTCTCAAGATATCTGAAGTCCTGGCATTTTAAATTGTATTTGTTATTGTCATTTGCCTTGTTACTGAATGATGGACCTTTATTCACATTTAAATTGTCAGTCTCTTCAAACATGTCTAGTTTATTGTCTCTAGCCTTCTTTTACAACTTTACCATATTTGTGAGAAGGAAATAAGAATTTAAAGCATTAACCAATCAATTTAATAATCAAGCTTGTCCACTTCATGTTTTATAAAGATAAATTAGCACACTGCTTGAGAACTCCTGTATCATCTGTTTTTAATCTCTAACAGTAGTATGAAAAATGAACTTCTTTTTGTGTTTGTTACTGTTCATTCAGTAGCAGTCTGCTATTAAAAAGATTTTAAAATGAAACTTTCTATTTATTATTGTTTTAATTTTGACATTATTGGACTATAGTTGATTTACCGTGTTGTGTTAGTTTCACATGTACAGCAAAGTGATTTAGTTATATGTATGCATTCAAGCTGGTTTCAGAAAAGGCAGAGGAACCAGAGATCAAATTGCCAACATCCGCTGGATCATGGAAAAAGCAAGAGAGTTCCAGAAAAACATCTATTTCTGCTTTCTTGACTATGCCAAAGCCTTTGACTGTGTGGATCACAATAAACTGT
>NW_011494753.1:14845321-14854515 GCF_000754665.1 Bison bison bison | reverse complement strand
TTATGGCAGAAAGTGAAGATGAACTCAAAAGCCTCTTGATGAAAGTGAAAGTGGAGAGTGAAATAGTTGGCTTAAAGCTCAACATTCAGAAAATGAAGATCATGGCATCCGGTCCCATCACTTCATGAGAAATAGATGGAGAAACAGTGGAAACAGTATCAGACTTTATTTTTCTGGGCTCCAAAATCACTGCAGATGGTGACTGCAGCCATGAAATTAAAAGATGCTTACTCCTTGGAAGGAAAGTTATGACAAGCCTAGATAGCATATTCAAAAGCAGAGACATTACTTTGCCAACAAAGGTTCGTCTAGTCAAGGCTATGGTTTTTCCAGTGGTCATGTATGGATGTGAGAGTTGGAGTGTGAAGAAAGCTGAGCACAGAAGAATTGATGCTTTTGAACTGTGGTGTTGGAGAAGACTCCTGAGAGTCCCTTGGAGATCCAACCAGTCCATTCTGAAGGAGATGAGCCCTGGGATTTCTTTGGAAGGAATGATTCTAAAGCTGAAACTCCAGTACTTTGGCCACCTGATGCAAAGAGTTGACTCATTGGAAAAGACTCTGATGCTGGGAGGGATTGGGGGCAGGAGGAGAAGGGGATGACAGAGGATGAGATGGCTGGATGGCATCACTGACTGGATGGACGTCAGTTTGAGTGAACTCTGGGAGTTGGTGATGGACAGTGAGGCCTGGCGTGCTGCGATTCATGGGGTCGCAAAGCGTCAGACACGACTGAGCGACTGAACTGAACTGAATGCATATATTAAACCTTTTTTAGATTTTTTTCTCATATAGGTTATCACAGAATATTGAGTAGAGTTCCCTGTGCTATACAGTAGGTTCTTGTTGGTTATCTTATACATAGTAGTACATGTATGTTTATTCTACGCTCTTGATTTATCCCTCCCCCTCACATTTCCCCTCTGGAAACCATGTATTTTTTTTTTCCCCCTGTATTTGGAAATCTGTTTCTGTTTTGTGAATAAATTCATTTGAATCACTTTAAAAATTAGATTCCATATATGAATGATACCATATATTTGTCTTTCTCTAACTTCACTTAGCACGATAATCTCTAGGTCCACCCCTGTTGTTGCAAGTGGCATTATTTCATTCTTTTCTGTGGTTGAGTAATATTCCACTGTACATATGTACCGCATCTTTATCCAGTCCTCGATGGACATTTAGGTTGCTTCCATGTCTTGGCTATTGTACACAATGCTGCAAAGAACATTGGGATGCATGTTATCTTTTGGAATTATGGTTTTCTCTGAATATATGCCCAGGAATGGGATTGTTGTATCATTGGGTAGTTCTGTTTTTCATTTTTTAAGGGACCTTCATACTGTGTGCCATAGTGGTTATACATTTACATTTAGGAATTTACATTCTTACCAACAGTATAGGAGGGTTCCCTTTCCTCCACACCCTCTCTAGCATTTATTATTATTATTTATATTATCTATTTAATTAATTTATTTTTTCTGTCCTGATCTTAGTTGCAGCATATGGGATCTTCAATCTCCTTTGTGACATGCAGGATATTTAGTTCTGACATATGGGATCTCTTTCCTTGTCCAGGGATCGAACTTGCTGCTGCTAAGTCACTTCAGTTGTGTCCGACTCTGTGCGACCCCAGAGACTGCAGCCCACCAGGCTCCCCCGTCCCTGGGATTCTCCAGGCAAGAACACTGGAGTGGGTTGCCATTTCCTTCTCCAATGCATGAAAGTGAAAAGTGAAAGTGAAGTCGCTCAGTCGTGTCCGACCCTCAGTGACCCCATGGACTGCAGCCTTCCAGGCTCCTCCATCCATGGGATTTTTAGGCAAGAGTACTGGAGTGGGGTGCCAAACCTGGGCCCCCTAAATTGGGAGCATGGAGTCTTAGCCACTGGACACCAGAGAAATCTCTTCAGCAATTATTTGTTTGTATACTTTCATGATGGTCATTCTGACTAGTGTGAAGTGATGTAGTTTTGACTAGTGTGTAGTTTTGATTTGCATTTCTCTGATAATTAGTTATATTGAGTACCTTTTCATGTGCCTCTTAGCCATCTGTATGTCTTCTTTGGAGAAATGTCTGTTTAGATCTCTGCTCAATTTTTGATTTGTTTTTCTGATATTGAAGTTCATGAGCTGCTGTATATTTTGGAGATTAATCCTTTGTCAGTTGCTTCATTTGCAAATATTTTCTCCCATTCTGTGGTTGTCTTTTCATTTTGTTGATGATTTCCTTTGCTGTGTAGAAGATTTTAAATTTAATTGGGTTCCATTTATTTGTTTTTGTTTTTATTGTCATTGCTCTAGGAGGTGGATAAAAAATATTGCTCTGATTTATGTCAAATAATTTTCTCTCTCTGTTTTCCTCCAAGAGTTTTATAGTGTACAGTATTATACTTAGGTCTTTAATCTGTTTTGAGTTTACTGTTGTGTATGGTGCTAGAGAATGTTCTAATTTCATTTTTTTACATGTAGCTGATCCAGTTTCCTAGCCCCACTTTATTGAAGAGACTGTCTTTTCTCCATTGTATATTCTTGCCTCCTTTGTTATAGATTAATTGACCATAGGTATGAGAGTGTATTTCTGGGCTTTCTATCCTGTCCCATTGATCTATATTTCTATTTTTGTCCCAATACCATACTGTTTTGATTACTGTAGCTTTGTAGTATAGTCTGAAGCCAGGCTGTCTGATTCCTCCAGTTCCATTTTTCTATCTTAGGATTGCTTTGTCTATTTAAAGTCTTTCTATTTGTTGTTAATTTAAGTGAGTCTCAAAATCAATCTCTTAAATTCTCTTGATATCTAATAATTTTTTAGTTCTTTAAAGTCATTAGTTAAACATTACACACAAAGGTAGCTTATCATTAATTCCATGTGTGCATGCTAAATTGCTTCAGCCATGTCCAACTCTTTGTGACTCTATGGACTATAGCCCTCCATGCTTCTCTGTCCGTGTGATTCTCCAGGCAAGAATACTGGAGTGAGGTGCCATTTCCTCCTACAGGGGCCTTCCCGACCCAGGGATTGAGCCCATGTCTCTTACATCTCCTGCACTGGCAGGCAGGTTCTTTATGACTAGCACCACCTGGGAAGCCCCATTAATTTCATACCAACTCACAAAGTAGTGTCTTCCGCAATCACTAAGAAAAACTAAATGAAATCACAGCTCTATTGCTATTATTTTAAGTACAGGAACATCTGTTGCCAATATGTAATGTACAGCCGAAATTTCAAATGTAGATTTGACTTTCCACATACACTATGTCAGCACACACTGATATTACATTGTTATTGACTATATTCCCTACACTGTACATCCCACACCTGTGATTCATTTTCTTTGCAAGTGTAATTTTGTACCTCTTAGTCCCCCTCATCTATTTCTTTCCTCTCATCTCCCCTTCTGGCTTCCACCTGTTTGTCTCCATATCTATAATGATTTCTGTTTTGCTATGTTTGCTAATTTGTTTTGTTTTTAGATTCCACCTATAAATGAAATTATTCAATATTCCTCTTTTTCTGACTGACATTTCATTTAGCATAATACCCCCTCAGTCCATGCACAGTATCTCAAATGGCATGATTTCATTCTTTTTTATAGAATTACCTGATGATTCAGATGGTAAAAGAATCTGCTTGCAGTGCAGGAGACTCAGGTTCGATCCCTGGGTCAGGAAGAGCCCCTGGAGAAGGAAATAGCAACCCATCTCAGTGTTCTTCCCTGGAGATTTCCATGGACAGAGGAGCCTGGTATTTATGCTGCTGCTGCTGCTGCTAAGTCACTTCAGTTGTGTCCAACTCTGTGCGACCCCATGGACTGCAGCCTACCAGGCTCCTCTGTCCCTGGATTCTCCAGGCAAGAACACTGAAGTGGGTTGCCATTTCTTTCTCCAATGCATGAAAGTGAAAAGTGAAATTGCTGAGTAATATCCCATTGTGTGTATATACACCACATCTTCTTTAGCTATTGAACTAGTGGCTGCTTCCATATTTTGGCATATCGTGAATATTTTTAAGATACACAAAAGTATAAAGGATCATAAAGCAATAACTCAAGTTTCATTTCTATGTTTCTAAGTCAAGATTTATATTGACTTTGATTATTAGATCAGATCAGTGAGAGAGTAAACTTAGAAATTCTTTTTTTCATAATCAGTGGACAATTATTTTTATTTTACAAAGGCTATATTAAAAAAATCTAAGATTCAAAAATGACTAATATTTAGTTAATAAAAAAAAAGTTTGGGTGATTAATAAAGCACAGAGTTTATAAAGAAGAATCAAAGGAATATTTTGGAGAATGAATCTTGGAAATATTTTCTTACTTGTTCTCAATTTTTATTTTTTTTAATATTTTATTATTATTTTTTAAATTTTATTTTATTTAACTTTACAATATTGTATTGGTTTTGCCATATATCAAAATGAATCTGCCACAGGTATACATGTGTTCCCCATCCTGAACCCTCCTCCGTCCTCCCTCCCCATACCATCCCTCTGGGTCATCCCAGTGCACCAGCCCTAAGCATCCAGTATTGTGCATTGAACCTGGACTGGCGACTCATTTCATATATGGTATTATACATACTTCAATGCCATTCTCCCAAATCATCCCACCCTCTCCCTCAATTTTTAAAATTTTACTTAGGTTTACTTTAGACTTGAAAGTACAAAGATCAAAATACAAACATAAAGACAGAGGGTTAGATGCTTCAAGTTTATTTAAGTTATGACTGCTCTTGACAATAGAGTAAAACTTTATTGATTACAACTTCTAAATGCATTATCAGAATATGTACTAGACAGATGGTTAAGTGAGTGCTTTTTATTTGTGCAACAACTCATTAGCAGTTTCATTTCATTAACTGTGTGTTTCATTTTGATTTACTAAAATGAGACAAATATGTTATTCAACCTGAGACACTAAAGGCTCTGTGATCTGTTATAAAGATAGTTCATTACCCCTAGAATCTTGTTTTTGCCCATATTTTGGGGATGGAAGTTTTTTAAGAAGTGTTCTAGGATAAATCTCATGGGACAGACAAAACTGATACAAAAGTTTTTTTTCTAGGCTCAGACAGCAAAGAATCTGCCTGAAGTGCAGGAGACCCAGGTTTGATCTCTGGGTTGGGAAGATCTCCTGGAGAAGGGAATGGTTATTCACTCCTGTATTCTTGCCTGGAGAAGTCCTTTGACAGAGGAGCCTGGCAGGCTATAGTCCATGGGGCAGCAAAGAGTTGGACATGACTGAGTGACTAACACTTTCACTTTTTATAACACAGTATTTTCAAAAATTGTATACTTAGTGAAATAAGAGTAATTATTTTGATAAAATTATTAGACAAGATTTTTTCCAATATTAGTGATATCTCATATAATAAAAGTGCTTCTGAGAAGTTATAAAATCCATGATGATGTATTATAATAGCTCATTGACCTATAAAGTACTAATGAAATTCTAGGTATCAAATTCTAACTTAAAAATTACTCTATCAACCATGTCTTTCTTGATTTCCCAGTGAAGAGTTCTGTTTCCTGTTTATCTTCATTGCTGAAGTTTAATTTGTAAGCCCTAATGACTCTGCATGTACTAGGTAATTTATATAGTCTTGACACTCTGTGAGGGATGTCCAACTTTATCACCTTTTATAGATGTGGATTTTGAGAGGAAGTGAATAGCCAGGATTATAGACCCACACAGTCCAGCTCTAGAACTAATGCTCTTAATGATTGCTGGTACTTTATTTCCTAGTTTAAGGATGATACCAGCCTTACCATTTACATTAAGTAGGGGAAAATTATATTGCATAATGCACTCCATGAAATCCCTCTGTCAGTATTCCTGATCTAGTAAAAGTTATCTGCATTTACTGAAAAATTACTGTGTAAAAGGCTTAGACTCAGATTCTGGGAAAATACAAAGGTACACATTTTGGTCTTAAAGAAACCTAGATGGAAAAATGGATGTGTTCACAAATAGAGATATAAGCAAAAGATTGTGATAGTATAGAGAAAATCATGAAAATTCCAATCTGAGGTGGCTGAAGGGAATGAGGAAGGAAAGAGAGCAATCACTATTAAGAAGACCTGCATAGAAATTGATAACATACAGTATTTGACAGCAATCAATATAGTTTCTTAAGCAAGTACAAGAAGTACAAAGAATTTAAATTCTCAATTGTTTTTCCAAAGGGACCATTAATCTGAAGATAGTATCTATGTTTGTCCTTTAATACACTCATATAAGCACACAGTATGAACAGTATGAAAAGGCAAAAAGATATGACACTGAAAGATGAACACCCCAGGTTGGTAGGTGCCCAATATGCTACTGGAGATCAGTGGAGAAGTAACTCCAGAAAGAATGAAGGGATGGAGCCAAAGCAAAAACAACATCCAGTTGTGGATATGACTGGTGATGGAAGTAAAGTCCAATGCTGTAAAGAACAATATTGCATAGGAACCTGGAATGTTAGGTCCGTGAATCAAGGTAAATTGAAAGTAGTCAAACAGAAGATGGCAAGAGTGAATACTGACATTTTAGGAATCAGTGAACTAAAATGGACTGGAGTGGGCAAATTTAATTCAGATGACCATTAGATCTATTACTGTGGGTAAGAATCCCTTAGAAGAAATGGAGTAGTAGCCCTCACAGTCAACAAGAGAGTCCAAAATGCAGTGCTTGGATGCAATCTCAAAAACGGTAGAATGGTCTTGATTTGTTTCCAAGGCAAACCATTCAACGTCACAGTAATCCAAGTCTATGCTCCGACCACTAATGCCCAAGAAGCTGAACAATTCTCTGAAGACCTACAAGACTTCTAGAACTAACACAAAAAAAAAGATGTTCTTTTCATCACAGGGGACTGGAATGGAAAAGTAGGAAGTCAAGAGATATCTGGCAAACAGACAAGTGTGGCCTTGGAGTACAAAATGAAGCAGGGCAAAGACTAATAGTTTTGCCAAGAGAATGTATTGGTCATAGCAAACACCCTCTTCCAACAATGTAAGAGACAACTCTATATGCAGACATCACCAGATGATCAATATGAAAATCAGATTGATTATAGTCTTTGTAGCTGAAGATGGAGCAGTTCCATACAGTCAGCAAAAACAAGACCAGGCGCTCCTTACTGCAAAATTCAGACTTAAATTGAAGAAAGTAGGGAACTCCACTAGGCCATTCAGGTATGACCTAAATCAAATCCCTTATGATTATACAGTGGAAGTGATAGATTCAATTAGATCTGAGGGATAGGGTGCCTGAAGAACTAGTGATGGATGTTCATAACATTGTACAGGAAGTGGTGATCAAAACCATACCCAAGAAAAAGAAATGCAAAAAGGTAAAATGGTTGTCTGAGGAGGCCTTCAAATAGCTGAGAAAATAAGAGAAGTGAAAGGCAAAGAAGAGAAGGAAAGATATATGCATCTGAATGCAGAGTTCCAGAGAATAGCAAGGAGAGATAAGTGAACTTCTTAAGTGATCAATGCAAAGACATAGAGGAAAACAACAGAATGGGAAAGACTAGAGATCTCTTCAAGAAAATTAGAGGTGCCAAGGAAGCATTTTATGCAAGGATGGGCACAATAAAGGAAAGAAAGAGTATGGACCTAACAGAAGCAGAAGATATTAAGAAGAGCTGGCAAGAATACACAGAAGAACTGTACAAAAAAGGTCTTAATGACCTGAATAACCATGATAGAATGATCATTCAACTAGAGCCAGACATCCTGGGGTTTGAAGTCAAGTGGGCCTTAGGAAGCATTACTACAAACAAAGCTAGGGGACGTGATGAAATTCCAGTGGAGCTATTTCAAATCCTAAAATAGTTGCTGTTAAAGAGCTGCATCAACATGTCAGTAAATTTGGAAAACTCAACAGTGGGTGCTGGAATGGAAAAGGTCAGTTTTCATTCCAATCCCAAAGAAAGGCAATGTCAAAGAAAGTTCAAACTGCCTCACAATTGTGTTCATTCCAATGCTAGGAAGGTAATGCTCAAAATCTTTTAAGACAGACTTCAACAGTACCTGAACTGAAAACTTATGGATGTAAAATCTGGATTTAGAAAAGGCAGAGGAACCAGAGATCGATTTGCCAACATCTGTTGGATCATAGAAAAAGCAAGAAAACTCCAGAAAAACATCTACTTCTCCTTCACTGACTACGGGAAATTCTCTGACAGTGTGGATCATAGCAAACTGTGGAAAATATTTAAAGAGCTGGGAATACCAGACCACCTCACCTGCCTCCTGAGAAACCTGTATGCAAGTCAAGAAGCAACAGTTAGAACCAGACTTGAAATAATGGACTGGTTCAAAATTGGGAAAATAATATGACAAGGCTGTATACTGTCACCCTGCTTATTTAACTTATTTGCGGAGTAGGTCATGTGAAATGCTGGGCTGGATGAAGCTCAAGATTGCTGGGAGAAATATCAATAACCTCAGATATGCTGATGACACCACCCTAAAGACAGAAAGTGGACAAGAACTAAAGAGCCTCTTAGTGATGGTGAAAGAACATACTGATAAAGCTGGCTTAAAACTCAACATTTGCAAAACTATGATCATGGCATCTGGTCCCATCACTTCACTGCAAGTCGATGGGGGGAAAAAAATGGAAACAGTGACAGTCTTTATTTTCTTGAGCTCCAAAATCACTGTGAACGATGACTGCAGCCATGAAATTAAAAGACCCTTCTTGGAAGAAAAGCTAGACAGCGTATTGAGAAGCAGAGACCTTACTTTGCCAACAAAGATCCATCTAGTCAAAGCTATGGTTTTTCCAGTAGTCATGTACAGATGTGAGAGTTGGACTGTAAAGAAGACTGAGAGCTGAAGAATAATGCTTTCGAATTGTTGTGCTGTAGAAGACTCTTGAGAGTCCCTTGGACAGCAGGGAGATCAAACCAGTCAATCCTAAAGGAAAATTGACTCTGAATATTCATTGGAAGGACTGATGCTGAAGCCAAAGCTCCAATACTTTGGTCCTCTGATGCAAAGAGCTGACTCACTGGAAAAGACCCTGATGCTGGGAAAGATCAAAGGCAGGAGGAGAAGGGAACAGCAGAGGATGGGTTCTCGCCTAGAGTTGGGAGTGCAGTGGGGACAGAGAGGAATTAATTCATGTTGGTTGATTTACAAAGAGACTGAATTCATACTGAACATGTGTGTTTCCTTTCTATTTATAAAG
>NW_011494753.1:14817624-14845221 GCF_000754665.1 Bison bison bison | reverse complement strand
TAATGCTTTCAAATTGTTGTGCTGTAGAAGACTCTTGAGAGTCCCTTGGACAGCAGGGAGATCAAACCAGTCAATCCTAAAGGAAAATTGACTCTGAATATTCATTGGAAGGACTGATGCTGAAGCCAAAGCTCCAATACTTTGGTCCTCTGATGCAAAGAGCTGACTCACTGGAAAAGACCCTGATGCTGGGAAAGATCAAAGGCAGGAGGAGAAGGGAACAGCAGAGGATGGGATGATTGGATGGCATCACTGATTCAATGGATGTGAGTTTTAGTAAACTCTGAGAGAGAGTGAAGGGCAGGGAAGCCTGGCATGCTGCAGTCCATCGGATCGCAAAGAGTCAGACACAGCTGAATGACTGAACAACGAAAAATACATTCACAAAGAGATCTATAAATTACCATTTTCTGAGATGAGTCATGGCCTCCCCTTCTTAATTTAATTCATGGGATAGGGACAATCTCCACAACATCAGAGTGAGTGGTGAGGCATTTCTAGTGTAGTTCTGTCATCGGATCTGCTTCCCTGCAACACTCACATCTCCAACTGTGTGGTACGAGGTTACCTGAGGTCCAGTGGAAGATGATTATGAAGAGTAGACCATCCCTACTTCTTGATTGAGAAGTGTGGTTTGCATATGTGTATGTATGTGTGTGTGTGTATATATATATATATAAAGTTTAATTTGTTTGCTTTCTTATTTATTTGGCTGCATTGGGTCTTTCTGCACATGGGATCTTCTTACTATGGTGTGTGGGTTCTCTAGCTGTGGCACAGGAATGCACCCCAGGGCTCTGGAATGCACAGACTCGACAGTTGTGGCATCTATGCTTAGCTGCTCTGCAGCATGTAGTATCTTATTTCCACGACCAGGAATCAACCTGTGTCCCCTGCACTGCAAGGTGGATTCGTAACTGCTGAAGCACCAGGGCAGTCTTGGTATATTTTCATTTAATTTACATATCCTGTCTCCTCCCTGAAGTCACAGGTTGCAACACCTATGATGACCGATACTAATATTAATCATAAAACAAAAAACCCTTATTTCTCTGGATCAAGGTCACCCCTTTACTAGTCATGGATTATTAATAATTGCAGCTGGACCCAGGGGCTTCCAAGGTGGTGCTAGTGATACGGGATCCGCTTGCCAGTGCAGGAGGCATAAGAGACTAGGGTTCAGTCCCTGGGAAGATCCCCTGGAGAAATAAATGGCAACTTCACTCCAGTATTCTGGTCCAGGAAATCTCATTGACTGAGGAGGCTGGCAGGGGTCACAAAGAATCAGACATGACATAGTGAGTAACAAAAATAGGACAACAAAAAATAGGCTGTTAGCAGAAGTCATATGTGTCCGTTATGTTCTGAAGCACTTAAAAATGGGCATAAGTTTTCCATACTCTTTGTTTCCCACCTGTGGTAAGCTTTGAATTCCTCTGTTGAAATGGTAAATCCACACAGTGTAAGCATATTGGATTGTCAGATCCCAGTGTGAAAGGAAGTTGTTCCACAAAACTGCTGGATGCTCAGAGCAACGTGTATGAATGAGAAATGAACTTCATGTTTAAAATCATTAAGACTTTAAGATTTACATATTTCTGCAGCATAGCCTAGTCTGACTGACTAATAATAGTGGGTTAAGAGCAAATTTGATAAAAAACACAACTAAAATATTAAATATTATGCTTCTTCAGAAGACAGTATTAATGCATTTTTTATAGTTTGGTTTTCACCCTCATATATAATCACATAAAGACAACTACATAATGCTTAAAGTTTTTATTTTTATCTTTAAATTTCATAAAGGTGATTTTATTGTAATTACATTTTTCACTACTGAAATTTTTTTCCGGGTAAGGGCATATTCAGGGCTACTATAGACTCAATAACAAAAAAATAAATACATCTCTGTATAAAACAATATTTACCTCATTAAAAAAAAAACTCTTAGTTAAATTCAGATGTAGTCATTCTAATGCCCAAATACATATTTTGATACTAATGATGCATTGTCCTTTTATAGCAATGGATAGGTAGCTATTGTGGACTATTTCATTTCAATAGGGAACTGAATTATTGTAACCATTTATCTGCCCAATGTAAGTGACTCTTTTGGACACACACATCAGGAAATATGAAATCTTTAGAGTTGAAATGTCTTTTGCCCATCAGATGTTAGTGCAGTGGAGTAGGCATTTGCAGATTGTTTTAATAGATTACTATGGAACACAGCAATGTAAACTATCTATGATGTTGTTATTCAGTCCTAAGTCATGTCTGACTCTTTGTGACCCCATTAACATGCCAGGCTTCCCTGTGTTTCACTATCTCCTGGAGTTTGCTCAGATTCATGTCCATTGAGTCAGTGATGCCATCCAACCATCTCATCCTCTGCCACCCCTTCTTCTCCTGCCCTTAATCTTTCCCAGCATCAGGATTTTTCTGAGTGGACTCTTTGATTCAGGTGGTCAAAGTATTGGAGCTTCAGAAATTGTCCTTCCAATGAATATTCAGAGTTGATTTCCTTTAGGATTGACTGGTTTGATCTCTCCTCTCAAGAGTCTTTCCCAGCACCACAGTTCAAAAGCATCAGTTCTTCGAGGCTCAGCCTTCTCTATGGTCCAACTCTTACATCCGTAATCGACTACTGAAAAAAACCACAGATTTGACTATATGGACCTATATCGGCAAAGTGATGTCCCTACTTTTAATATGCTGTCTGGGTTTATCATAGCTCTCCCTCCAAGGAGCAAGCATCTTTAAATTTTATGGATGCTGTCACCGTCTGCAGATTTTAGAGCCCTGGACAATAAAAATCCATCACTGCTTCCACTTTTTCCCCTTCTGTTTGCCATGAAGTGATGGGACCAGATGCCATGGTATTAGTTTTTTGAAAGTTGAATTTCAAGCCAGTTTTTTAACTCTCCTTTTTTTTTACCATCTTCAAGAGACCCTTTAGTGCCTCTTGGCTTTCTGCCATTATAGTGGTATAATCTGCATATCTGAGGCTGTTGATTTTTCTCCCAGCAATCTTGATGCCAGTTGTGAGTCATCCAGCCTGGCATTTCACATGATGTACTCTGCATAGAAGTTAAATAAGCAGAGTGACAATATATAGCATTGTTATACTCTTTTCCAAGTTTGGAACCAATCAGTTGTTCCATGTCTGATTCTGACTGCTGTTTCTTGACCTGCATATAGGTTTCTCAGGAAACAGGTAAAGTGGTCTGGTACTCCCATCTCATAAGGACTTTGCCACAGTTTGTTGTGATCCACACAGTCAAAGGTTTTAGTGTAATCAATGAAGCACAAGTAGATATTTTTCTGGGACTCCCTTATTTTCTCTATGATCCTACGAATGTTGGCAATTTGATCTCTGTTTCCTCTGCCTCTTCAAAACCCAGCTTGTACATCCAGCATTTCTTGGTTCCCATACTGCTGAAGCCAAGCTTGAAGGATTTTGAGCATAAACTTGCTAGCATGTGAAATGAGTTTAGTTATGTGGTAGTTTGAACATTTTTTGGCATTGCCCTTCTTTGGGATTGGAATGAAAATGGACCTTTTCCAGTCCTGTGGTCACTGCTGCATTTTCCATATTTGGTGAAATATTTAGTGTAGCACTTAACAGCATCATCTTTTGGGATTTGAAATAGCTCAACTGGAATTCCATCACCTCCACTAGCTTTGGTGGTAGTAATGCTTCCTAAGGCCCACTTAAATTCACACTTCAGGATGTCTGGCACTAGGTAAATGACCACACCATTGTGGTTATCCAGGTTTTAAAGACCTTTTTTGTATAATTATTTGTATTTTTGCCACCTCTTATTAATTGCTTTTGCTTTTGTTAGGTCCTTACCATTTCTGTTCTTTATCGTGCCCCTTCTTGCATGAAATGTCCCCTTGATATCTCTGTTTTTCTTGAAGAGATCTTTTGTCTTTCCCATTCTGTTGTAGCACATTTCTAGGTGAAATAAGGACTTCAGTTGATTTATATCAGTGGTAACTTAGAACTGGTGGATCAAATGAAATGTTCTCTCATCCTAGATAATTTCTAGCAATGCTAAATCAACCCAATTGAAGTGAATTTTCTAATCAAGTCAAAGCCTTTGACTGATAAACCTGGAGATTTTTTAATGTGAATTTGTTTTATGTTTATTTTTGTTTACTTACACAGTGATCCCTTAGTAGATATAGTACACATTCATAACCATAGTGAACAATAAAGTTCATGAGTCAGAAAAAACACATTTATTCTTTTGGTTGAAGTATATGTTTTTAAATGCAATTTAAACTAAAATAATAATAAAAATAACAAACATTTGTTGAAGTCTTACTCTAAGTGCTTTACATATATTGACATCTTACAGATGAAGTAACTAAGTCAAAGAGAAGTAAGTAGCCTGAAGTCACTCATACCACCCAGCTAGCAAGTAACTGAACTAAAATTAACATCTAGGCAGTTTGTTTTCAGAGGTCATTCTTTTAACTACTTCATAATGATGCATCTCAATTAAAAAATATTAAAATTAGAATATAATAATTACTAGTTACTCTGGCAAATAAAAATAGGGGAGGTATTAGGCTGTAAGAATTAGCAAAATTGTAGTACTGAGATTATTGATGGATCTTCTAGGTCGTTAGCAATTAGTGTTCCAGCCATCGCCTGCTGCTTCTACTGCTGCTAAGTCGCTTCAGTCGTGTCCAACTCTGTGCGACCCCATAGATGGCAGCCCACCAGGCTTCCCCGTCCCTGGGATTCTCCAGGCAAGAACACTGGAGTGGGTTGCCATTTCCTTCTCCAATGCATGAAAGTGTAAAGTGAAAGTGAAGTCGCTCAGTCGTGTCCGAATCTTAGCGACCCCATGGACTGCAGCCTACCAGGCTCCTCCGTCCATGGAATTTTCCAGGCAAAAGTACTGGAGTGGGGTGCCATTGCCTTCTCCAGCCATCGCCTACCTCTAGTCAAAAGACTGAAAGTTGTATCAGGTATATCACACATTTGGTCAACTATAGACTGAAATATTAGCTGACATTAACTGAGATGAGGATTAAAACAAATTTCCCACTGCTTCACAAACTCTTCTCCTCAAGAACCTCAAATAAGAGAGAATAAAGAACTGGCACTCCATGGAGACCTAGCAAGGGACCATGCTTGAACTTAAATATCATGTTGAAACTTATCTTACAGATATGAGAACTTCTTATGCAGAATATATTCAATTTCCCCCAAATCTGTTTTTATTAGTACAAAAATATGTTTTATCCAATACTTTGCAATAATTTGACATTCTGGGGAAAAACACCGTGTTGAATCTGGAAATGCAAATTGAGTTTTTAGAAACAGAGGATTCCACCGTACATCTATCAGGATGGCAACTATCAGAAAACCCCAGAAAATAACATGTGGTGGTAATGATATGAAGAAATTAGAACACTTTTGCACTGTTGGTGGAAATATATAATGCTACAGACTCTGTGGAAAACAATATGATGCTTTCTCAAAATATTAAAAATGAAATTACTATATGACTTGGCAATTCTATTTTTGAGTATATACCCAAAAGAACTGAAAGCAGAGTTAATACCCAAAAGAATATTGAAGATCTATTTGTACACCCATATTCACAGCAGCATTATTCACAATAGCCAAAAGTGGATGCACCCAAGTACTTATCAATGGCTGAATGGAGAAACAAAGTGTGGTATATACATACAATGGAATATTATTTAGCCTTAAAAAGGAAGGAAATTCTGACACATGCTATAATAGAAATGAACCTTGAGGATATTATGCTAAGTGAAATAAGCCAGTCACACAAAAAAAGGATAAATACTGTATGATTTTATTTATATGAGGTCAAATTCATAGAACATAAAGTCGAATGGTGATTACTAGGGGTTTGAGGGGAGGGAAAATGGGGGGTTATTGTTTAACAGACACAAAGTTTGAGTTTTGATGATGAAAAGAGTCCTGCAGTTGGATGATGGTGATGGTGGCACAACAGTGTGAGTGTACTTCAGTTCAGTTCCGTCGCTCAGTCGTGTGCGACTCTTTGTGACCCCATGAACTGCAACGCTTCAGGCCTCCCTGTCCATCACCAACTCCCAGAGTTTACCCAAACTCATGTCCATTGAGTTGGTGATGCCATCCAACCGTCTCATCCTCTGTCGTCCCCTTCTCCCCCTGCCTTCAATCTTTCCCAACATCAGGGTCTTTTCCAATGAGTCAGATCTTTGCAGCAGGTGGCCAAAAAATTGGAGTTTCAGCTTCAACATCAGTCCTTCCAATGAATACCCAGGATGGATTTCCTTTAGGATGGACTGGTTGGATCTCCTTGCAGTCCAAGGGACTCTCAAGAGTCTTCTCCAGCACCACAGTTCAAAAGCATTAATTCTTCTGTGCTCAGCTCTCTTTATAGTCCAACTCTCACATTCATACATGACTACTAGAAAAACCATAGCCTTGACTAGACGGACCTTTGTTGATAAAGTAATGTCTCTGCTTTTTAATATGCTGTCTAGTTTGGTCAAAACTTTCCTTCCAAGGAGTAAGCATCTTTTAATGTCATGGCTGCAATCACCATCTGGAGTGATTTTGGAGCCCCAAAAAATAAA
The DNA here is from genome assembly GCF_000754665.1 of Bison bison bison. Taxonomy (NCBI): domain Eukaryota; kingdom Metazoa; phylum Chordata; class Mammalia; order Artiodactyla; family Bovidae; genus Bison; species Bison bison. The sequence goes on along the minus strand of NW_011494753.1, from coordinate 14,838,606 downwards.
GTCAGCCACTGTCTCCACTGTTTCCCCATCTATTTCCTATGAAGTGATGGGACAGGATGCCATGATCTTAGTTTTCTGAATGTTGAGCTTTAAGCCAACTTTTTCACTCTCCTCTTTCACTTTCATCAAGAGGCTCATTAGTTCTTCTTCGCTTTCTGCCATAAGGGTGGTGTCATCTGCATATCTGAGGGTACTTACTGTCACTTAGAAGTAAAGTTGATCAGTTGTGTGCGGCTCTTTGTGATCTCATGGACTGTAGCCTACCAGGCTCCTCTGTCCATGCAATTTTCCAGGCAACACACTGGAGTGGGTTGTCATTTCCTTCTCCAGGGGATCTTCCTGACCTGGGGATTGAACCCAGGTCTCTCGCATTACAGGCAGATGCTGTACCCTTTGAGCCACCAAGAAAGCCCTACTGTCACTTAACTGCATCCCTAAAAGTGGGCAAAATGAAGACTTTTAGGGTCTGTATATTTTGCTACAATTAAAAATGAAAAGAAAGAAAAAGGGAGACATAGGGTTATGTAATAAAAATAGCAATTTCCCATGTGTAATATGCTTTACTTCACTGATACTTCATCCTATCCAAGCTGCCTGGACCAGTGTCTCACTAGCTGGCCCCCATCACCTCAGACTCTCAAGTGACCATACGTTTGTCCCCCAAACCTTTGATAGTAAAACAGGGCACTATTAATAATCATTCCAAGACAATTTGTATAAACCAAGATTAGTCTATTCTCAACAGAGAAGCCACAGGGATCTTTGAAAAAAGTCAGGTCAGAATCTACTGAATACCTCTAGCAATCTCCTGTTTCCACAAGTAGCTAATGGCTATCATATATGACAGTGTTGAGCTAGATGATTAGATACCTAAGCTCTTTATTTTTCCAAAAAATGGCCTTTTCCTCACTCTGAGAAGTTTAATAGTTTTTATAACTTCAACTAGTACATTAGCTCCATGAGCACAGAGACTGCATGTTTATTCACTCCTGTATGGCCAGTGTTGTCTCTCCTGTGATGTATCTCCAGAATTCAGTTAAGAGTCTGGCATGAAGTAAGGACTTAATATATATTGAAATAAACAATAATTGTATTAGCAATTGTTGTTGTTCAGTCGCCAAGTTGTGTCTGACTCTTTGCAACCCCATGGACTGTATGTAGCACGCCAGGGTTCTCTGTCCCTTACCATTTCATAGAGTTCGCCCAAGTTCATGTACATTGAATCAGTGATAGCACGCCAGGGTTCTCTGTCCCTTACCATTTCATAGAGTTCGCCCAAGTTCATGTACATTGAATCAGTGATGCTATCCAACCATCTCATCCTCTGCCTCCCTCTTCTCCTTTTGCCTTCAATCTTTCCAAGCATCAGAGTCTTTTCCAATAAGTCAGTGCTTCACATCAGGTGGCCAAACTTTTGGAGCTTCAGCTTCAGCATCAGTCCTTCCACTGAATATTTGGGTTTGATTTCCTTTAGGATTGACTGGTTTGATCTTCTTGCTGTCCATAGGACTCTCAAGAATCTTCTCTTCTCCAGCACCACAATTCAAAAGCATCAATTCTTCAGTGCTCAGCCTTCTTTACAGTTCAGCACTCACATCTGTACATGACTACAGAAAAGACCATAGCTTTGACTATACAGACCTTTCTCGGCAAAGTCATGTCTCTACTTTTTAATATGCTGTCTAGGTTTGTCATAGCTTTCCTTCCAAGAAGCAATCATCTTTTAATTCATGGCTGCAGTCACCATCCAATACTGTATTAACAGTATTCAAACAGAACATGATTTTGTTTTCAGACCAGAAAATATTTAGAAATTCAGTACAATGTTTGAGGAATACTCCCCCGGAATTATATTTGTTTTCTATTTCCAATTTCTCTGATAAATATTGTGATAGATAACATGAAAATGTTTGGTCCAAAAGGGTACATAATAGACATTAAAATATCAAGGTGTCGATGTAACTGGTACATCCTGTTGGAAAAGTGAACGCAATATTTGAACCTTGTCTTTCCTTAGCCAGTACTGAGTTTTTTCTTTTACACAGAGGAGATACCTGTTACAGTGGCTTCTACTGATCAATTGGATCACCTTTTGCTAATCACAACCTTTCGTAACCTTCACTTCTGGAGAGAGAGGGAGGTGGGAATGGGAAATATTGGTGGTGTGCAGGACTCACAAATAAATGCCAAGTAGGACCATGTAAAGTCCTACTTCTTCTCCTTGTTTTTATTTAAGTTGGCTCAGATAAGAAATGTGTAAAGCTTCCTATGGGGTCTGTGTGTGTGTGTGAAAGAGAGAGAGGAAGAGTGGGAGGGAGGAACCTGTGCCTGCTCATGAAAGTCAGAGCCTGAAACCATGGTACAGGGACTTGTATCATTACGGCTGTGTGTTCTGGTCATACTTCTTAGAAATGAGTCAATGGATTTTTCCATTTCATCATACTATAAGTAAATTTTTAATAGTGTTTACATTTTATTTATTTCTGCATTATTCACAGCACCAAGCTCTCAGTAGGCTGTCCCAATATGTTTTTTTTTAAGTAAGAGATTCCCAATTAGCATTTGTTATCAACTGATGGCAACCAAAATTATATTTTAGTAGTAATAAGTGTATATTGCCCAAATGTGTAGAGATTAATTGGATGAGTATTACTACAGCCAGGGAGCATTTAAAAAGCTCAGCATTTCATATGCAGTACAAGTATCTTCTTGATATTAGTAAATTATTATGATAAAAGTTTTATTATTGCTGAACAGATGACTAATCATGCAGTAAGAAATATTGAAAAATATTTTTTTTAACTGCATGGGCAATGCGTCTAAAAGCGTTTGAGGAAAGTGTTTACTAAACATTCGTCTACACATGACCTCAAGCACTGTAAGAAGAAATGTGTGTGCGTGTGTGCATGTAGCAAGTAAAGACCAATGGGAATACAGGTTTTTATCCTTTAATTCATGACATCAAATTCATAGTTAGCTCATGGGCACACAGGGCTTAAACTCTTTCCTCTTTGCCATTCTTTTCTTTAGTCATTTGTTTACCATGAAGAGGTTGGAGAAGCTTGTTAAAGTACAGTGGCAGGAGAATAGAGGGTCACAGAAGAAATCCAAAAACCAAACCACTCTGCCTGGCAAGCAGCCCATTGGAAGGCATGGCGCTGAAGAAGTTGGTAGGGGCACTTAATTATTGCAGCCTTTAATTCATCTTGAGTTGCCCAAATACCAGGAGTTTGGGTCTGTTATATATTAATCTAGTTAAAATAGGCACTTTTTCCCCTCAAAATAAACTGGGTGTACAATGTATGCCTCTCAAATCCTGATTTACAGCTGTTCCATACTTGAGAGATAAGGGTTTAGGTAGTGTTGCATTTAAAACAAACACTTTGCCATTATCTGTAAAAATGTGGTTATTCTGACTTCAGGATTGTCTTTCCAGAGTCTTTTCCCTTTACACACACGCGTACTCACACGTACACCTCATGAATGATGATGACATATAATGAAATAATGTTACCTTCTCAAAGCCACTTACTTTTGAACCCACCCGAAACAATGCCCGTTTACTCTGATTATGTGGCGGTTGGACCAGATGCATTCTGACTTCTTCGCTATTGAAGTTGCATTCTATAAATGACAGAAGCTTTAACCTTTATTTAGCAGGAGAAGCCATTAATCTGTCTTCTGACTTTCCCCTACCTCCCCACAGAAAAAAACAATTTGCTCTTCAAAAGTTTGTTTGGAAATGAAACCAAATTCGGTGTTTCCTCTACAGATGGTTGACCTCTTTCAGTTGGTGGCTGCTTTACTCATTTAAACAATCATACAGGTCAATAATGTGTAATCTAAATTATTTAGTCTCTTAGTGTTTTTCAGACACTACTGACAGTTGGAGAAGCTCCAGCTGCTGGTTGTACCTGGATTTGAACTCCACCCAATGATAACAGAGTTTTAGTCTGAATTCCAGAGCCCATCCATGGACAGTGCCTACGAACCCACTTGACAGTCTTGTGCATCTGTCCAGAGGGATTATAGCTTAAGAATCTGTATGTCGACACACGACGATTAATTATGTTCAGACGAAAAGTTTAAAATCTGAGTGATTTTCAAAGGCTCATTACTACCTGAACGGTCTTTCTTCTGAAGCCTAACTTTAAAACACCTTTCTTTTTTGTTTGTCCCCCACAGGGAGCAATTCAGCTCTACCAAATAGACTAGCAAAATATTATGATAACCTTTTCTATCCTAATTTGTACTGGAGGCTGAGTGCATACTAAGATCAACATTAATTACTGTATAACGTTTCAGCAGTATGGTTCATGGAAATGTTAGGGGCTTGGCTAAAGGGGACTTGGGGTCTTGGAAACATCAGGGGGGAAAGCAACTAAAGAACGTGTACTCCACAGGACAATGGGGATTTACAATCACAAAATTTAGGGCTAAGGCGGAAAAAATAAATAAAAACAAAAACAGAACCCCAAGTCTGAGGTGTTAATGCCAGGCAAATCCAATATAAGTTAGGTTTATCAAGGTAGAGAAAAGGCACAGTGCAATACAATTTGGTGGTCTTTCTGCCATTTTTAAATAATTTAAAAATTACTAAAAATGTAAGTTCCAGCCATGAACACAGCAGCTTGTAAAAACCAATTATTTACCATAAGGGATCTAGTTTGTTAAAGTTAATATATCAGTTTGAATTAATGAATTTTCAATTCAGATTCCTTTTGCAGCTTGAATTCAGACTAATTACAGGTTTTAAATTGTCACTAGTCGGAGCTCAGCCAAGGCATATTTCCTCTCTTCTTTACTTGTACCCTGAGAATTCATGAATCAATTTTTTTCTGGGTCATGACTTTGCCCCACCAGGAGCAGAGAAAACCCTTCAGTGAGAAGAAAATTCAATGGCAGGGATCCCAGTCAGTCAGAATTTACACGTAAAATACAAGGAAGTAAATGACAGAGGAAATTTCCCAGCTATGAGGGGAAAAAGGCTAAAATCACATATATAATCAAAATAGGAATGAATTTAGTAAATACTTCCAAGCACAGCAGTACCCACTTCCATCCTTGTAATTTAGAATTACTGAATATTTTAGGAAAGGGGCTGCTTTTTGCAAGCCTTTTTTTTAAACAGCAGAGGTCACCTTAGTACAAACCTCTTCAGGGGGGAAATGCTTTCTGTTCAGTGGTGATAAATTAAGTACTTTTAAACCATCAGCAAGTCTTCTCTTATTTCATTGAAACTAAAAAATCAAACACATATGGTTAGCTGGATTTTTTTTTTAAGCTTAGACAAAGTGAATTTTTTTAAATTAAATTACTCTCCAAGTTTACATCCTTTAAAAATGATTATTTTCCAAAATGAATGTGCATGATAGGAAATAATATAAGGAATAATAGCATCAATTATATTTCCAATTTGCTTAACAATCTTAACAATTTTTTATTTACTATTAGAAAAATATCCAGTGAATCATTCTGATCCAGTCACTGTGCCTTATTTTTAAATATATAAAATATATCCATTAACAAAGAATAACTAATAAATAGCTGACTCAATGTAAAATTTTCCAAAAAGGGAAAAAAGTCATTTAATAAAACTTCGTTTAATAGAACATACATTAACTTCGATAAATTGATAGTAAGCTCAATTTTTGTTTTATGACTATTTTGATGTTGAACTGTAGTCCATCTAATCTTGCACTATAATCTACTATGGGCATTTGCTTTTCATATGTTTGAATACCAGAAGGTATACAATGGATTGCTGTTTTTACAAGATTTCACATAAAATATTCTTTTAGTTATCTAAAGTTCATTAGAATACAATTTTAATTAAAAATTATGTCTGGTTACATTACATCCTTTAAATATTTAATTCATATTTTCTAATGAGCTCATTACCTACAAGGTACAATCAATTTTAAACAAATATTTCTAATATCCTTTTAGTTACATGTGTCAGCATATTATTTTCATGTTATAATGAAGAATAACCATTGACAACGAGAAAAAGATTTCTTAACATCCTCTCCTTTCCCTGCCCTTTCCTTTTCCTCCAACAGATGACAAAGTTGCTGTAACTTTCACGCTAAGATGGTGAAGACAATTGCCATTTTTAAGGGAATGAGAGGGAAATTCAAAGAAATAAAAATGCCCAGGAAATTCTTAAATGCTATTTTAGATTTTAATCACTTTATTAGATTTCTTGCTTGAGTGATTTGTGCAGAAAACATTTTATCTATTTTGTTTTCCTCTGATTACCAAACTGTGTTAGACACAAAAGTCTACTTGAAACCAGCTTACAGTTTAAAGACAGGTTTAATAACAGGTGAACACTGGAAAATATGCAAACAAAATGGCAGACATGAATGACTTCATTTAAGGCATAATTGCTTCTCATCAACCCAAGAAATCATGCAGAAACAGTCTCTGTTTTATCCAGCCAGGAAGAGACCAGAGAAATCACTCAGGCAGAGATACTAAAAAGAAGGTCCATTCTTGGGTCTCAGCCAGACAACCACTCCACACACAGATCCAAGCGTAAAGACAATAGTCCTTAGAATCACAGTTCATCATAACAGATAATTATACAGCAAGTAAGACAATAAGGTTTTTTGGCCTCTGACTATATAGACTAATTGCTGGCTATGGAGCTCTGCCTGGAAGGCACACAGCACTGCCTCTGCAGTGTCTTCTTATTATGTGAGGACTGGTGTAATTTGGGTGGACAAGAGCTTTAGTGTCTAGTGAATTCCATATGGTGGCTCTTTCTCTTCTGTTGATTTTCTTTTTTCCCTGACAGATATATAGCGGTATTCCAAACAGTTTCTGAGTTATCTATCTGGAAGGAGTTTTAAAATGAAATAATCCTGCCTAGTATTCCAAAGAAGTTGATTTATAAAAAGAAAAAAGATTAAAAAAAAGACACAAGAAAATCTGGCCATTCAACTACAGTGTTTGCCTTCATACCTTACAAAATATTAAAATTAGGATATGATGTCAGGTTTTATTGAAATGCATATGGGTATCAGCAGATTTGCTGGGTAATATAGGCAAAATTCAGAGTTAACAAACAAACACTGCTTTCAAATATGCATCTGGAAGGAATAAATTCCTCCCTTCATTAATGTGGGTTTTATTGTCATTGTTCCCTTTACTCTGTAACAGGATCTATCATGATTGCATTTATTGTTTTTTTGTTTGTTTGTTTTAGTTTATTATCAGGAAATGTGTCTGTTTTATGAGTGAGTTCCTGGCAAGTTAGTAAGGGATTCAGAGGCTCTGGGTTAGCAATCCCTTCTTTCCCCATCAGAAACAAATACCTCTCTGCAATTTGCACAGCTCCCAACCCCAGCCAATTAACTTGAAGTTGAGTTTTGACTCAAACTCGTGACCCTTCAAGCCATCGACCCCTATTCTACCTCTGGTGTCATTGAACCAAGTTAGGGTAAAAATAATCTCTGCTATTTGTGTGTGTGTGTGTGTTGCTTCTTTTCCTTTTTCTAGAAAAATAATAATAATTGATGTTTCTAAGACCTACTGAGGTCTTTAGAATTCCTAAAAGCTTTCTACATGGTATTTGTATGTTTTCCCCACTTTGGGAGGAAAAGAGAGCTGGGCAGGATATTTTTATTGAATAAAGTTTGCAGTTCACGAAAGGCTTTCTTGCTCCCGTGCGCAAGTGCTGACCATTACATCATGCGCCCTGAGGGTTGTGCTAGAAAAGAAAAAAAGAAGGCGAAATCAGCAAAAATAAAAGAGTTCTTCCTGACTTGAATGGAAAAAAGTGCTTGTTTTTTGTTAAACACCACAAATTCGTAGGAAGGCTGGCAAGTGTAATAGCATTCTGAGCATATGCTACATCAGAGGCACAAAGCCCTCCTTCAAAGAAATACACACAAAATGTACATTTTGATTCCCAAGGTTTGTTCAAATAAAACTATAGTTTCCAAGCTATGTCATCTATTTTAAAGTTAGTTTAAAAATTCTATTAGGATTAAATATGCACTACCCAAACCAATCTCGTTTCACTCACTTTTTATTGTAAATTAATTTGAATTCTTTTCCACTGAAAAAAGAAAAAAGGTGGATATCTTTTGAAACAAGGTGAGCTGAGAGTCAAAACAAAAAAGAGGTCCTGGGCAAAGTAAATTTGCTCTTTTTTCCCCCTGCTTTATTCCAGTTTTCTAAGAATGCAGTGACATTTAGCTGTTGGAGATGTTTGGTGTGTTATGTATAAAATATATAGTTAGACACTGTAAGTAATAGTATAATAGAGGTTCCAGGATATAATGAGGTTCATATGTCCAAAAGGAGCTTTGAACAGTGTCTGCAATTTAGCTGTCATTAAATACTCATCTCATTTCGACCCCATTTGTCTATTTTTAATTGGGAATACAGTGAATTCACTATTTATTCGTGGTTTGATTTGTAGGGAAAAAAAAATTAAAACAAAACCAAGCCCCACAAGGCCAATCACTTTGCTATTGTGGTGGTATTTTAATGCATTCTCTTATTCTGTGTGTTTTTTTTTGAAAGTACACAGATCTTAAATACCGTAGCTAGAAAGTTGATATGGTTTGGATTTCAGATGATAAACACTACCAAACGGTGTCATATTAAAATGTAAAAACTCTGCATGCATGCCACAGCCTCTGCCTGCTATGAGTTTGGTTGTAGGAGTGTTTTTTTGACTTCTAAATCACACATTTGCTAAAATGAGCTCTGCTAGATATCAGTTTGTGCTCAGGCACAATGTGTCTCAGTCAGATTCATAAAACAGATAGCTGAACTAGACTTTGACTTTTGACATCAACAATCTGACTTCAATATTTCTCCACAAAAAGAGACTCCTGACTCTGCACTGTTTTCACGTGATGGATAGCTTTTCAGCTGCTGACAGCACTGAACATAATAAATGTATTCATTAGCACTGGGGGCTGCATATCCCCATGTCTTAAGTTTTACAGCTAGTGGCTTTGAAATGCCACCCAGAAACACCTGCAGCACTGCCTCGTCTCTGCAGAACCACAGAGCCACTGTGCAAAAATATTATTATAAAGTTGTCTGTATATCAGCATTTCTGTGCTAAACAACCTTTTAATTGCCTACCCTCTAATTTTTCTTTGCCTGGAAACACTTGCAGGCACATATTTTAATTTAAGCTGCTCTGTTTGACTCCTCTGATCATCTGGGTTTTCATTGTCATTGCTTCACAATAATTTAATGTCATATATAATGGCATCAAATTGGGGAAAACCCTAAAAGCTGCCAATCCAAAGTGATCTGAATGTTCCCGCGTACAAGCCTAGATAAGCTTGATTTGTTTGTGCCAACATTATTCATCACATTCTGTGTCTAACTGGGCCAGGGTTCTCTTGCTCTTGCGTTTTCAAATCCTCTTTCAACATACACTGAAGCTTCTTAATCAGTGCGTTTTCTATACTATAGTTAAGAAAATGGTTGAAAGTATGCGTTTGAGACCAAAAAAAAAAGTATTATGATGATGCTTAGCGTACTACTATCTAAACATTTTACCATACTGTTCTTTCACTCGGTTCCTGTTAAACAAATTTCATTTTGTTTGCCGCTAGAAGAGGAGAGTTGGACCACATGTGCAATTCACCATTTGTTTTAGATTTTCATTTAATAATCTACAGAGAGATAACTACCCTTAATGAAAACTTATTTGTGAGTCTTCTCCAAAGCTGATCATATATGTCTTCATGGGAGAAGAGTTTTATTTTATAGCTAATTAAAAGTTTCTAAAGATGCCGTGGATTTTTTGGGGGTGCAAATTAAAATTAATTAGAGTTATTAAGGAGCCATGAAAAGAAGGATTTGAGAAATAGTGAGAAATATTATTTAAACCCTAATGGAATTCAGTGAAACCCACAGGTCTATTACAGGCCCCTGATTTGCCAGGATCACTGCAGGGAATCTAACATTAATAAGCACACTGGTAATTAAATCATTTGTTACTTTGTCTGTAATGTTGTAATGTTTCACTGATACTCTGTCAGAGCTCTTTGTGCAGATCAGAGCTAATCAAAGGTAATCAATTTTCAGCATTTGAGAAATCTGTAAATGATTATACATTCATCAGATCATTTAGTGGAGTGCAAGGAAAGTGCAATGCAATTAATCTTCCTGCATGAGGAGGAATTACCACCACAGAATTCAACAGTTATAATTAATTTCATTGTCTTGCTGTGAATTTTGATTGCTTTTCTTTGGACTGTATAGTACAAATGATGATTCATTGCAAAGTATTTGCAAAGCAAACACACCAGTGTGCTATGCAAATTAAAGTAGCTGTATAACAGATAGGTTTCAAACTTCCTATTTACTCAGGGTTGTTGAGTACTAATTTGCCAAATAATAATTGCTTGTTAACTTTATACACTCTTCCCTTGAATATCAAGATTGGTAACCAACATAAATAGAAAGCACGTGCTATTTTGTATCTTATGGTATGTATGCAAAATACTAGTTAGCTCTTAAACTTCTTCCCTTTACCCCAGTAGCCTAATTTAAGCATTAAAAATTAATAGTTATTTACCTCTGAAATAATTTGCTATTTATTTTACTCACACAAAAATAGATAGTAACAAATAGATTATGCATAGAAATTGTCTTGTAAGTGTGTTGTTTTTTCCATTATTGTAACTATAAATCTTTAAGAGACTTTCACATGAAACATTTGATTCTTAGAATCTATATCTAGAATGTTGCTTGTTTTAAAAATAAGTAATTTTTGATACATAGTAGGATGTTGCCAAAACACATTCTCCATAATTTGCAATTTCCTATATAATTTCTTTTTAGTCTTCTAATATTGTTCATTTAAAAATGTGCCTATGGGAACAAAAGCTGATTCAAAATGACCTAAAAATTCATCTCACATTTTGTGAATAAAATGAAATGATTTTTAAAAATGAAACCAAGATTAGTGACAAACAATGAAAAAACGTGTATAACTTTAATGTTAACTGTTAGCTAAATAACTTCAATTCCTGTGGTAGTTAAAATGCAGATCACAAAATTTCTTTAAATCGCTTTGCAAGATCCAAGTCTCTGTTTTCCTCCTGTTTAAACCCTGTAAGTCTTGAAATCAACTCTGATTCTCTCAATTCAAACAGATCCATGAACATGAAACCCTATTTTAATATTTCTTAATCAAGAAGTTGAACTATGTGAATCCCAGTTGAAAACCAAGATAAGATATTACTTTTCCTTCAAATATATTTTGTATGTGATGTTACTGAGGCCTTTGTTGAATGCATGTTGAGGAATAAGTCATTTTTCCTGTATATTAATTTTTAAATCTGTGAATCAGTTTAAATTAGCTCAAACCATTACTTGCTAAAACCAGAAGGGTTAATATATGTCTTTTTTCTATTCTGAAAAAAAAAAAACAAAACCTTGAATAGGTTAACTGACTAAGCTAATGCATTGCAAATCATGTACAATTAAAAATGTCAAGGTATTTTCACTTAACATTCATGATAAGGTAACTAATACTAGGTAATAGACCAACATAATGCAAACATAATAGTAAACTAATGTTATTTTTTTGAGAGAATTAAATTATCAAATTGTCTGGAAATGCAAAGAACAGTCAAATAACAAATGAGGCCCCCGTACCACTACTTTGCTGTCAAAATTAATAAAGCAGCTATGGAAAAGTTTTTGGTAGCAACGAATCTTTCACATATTTTAAAATTCATGTCTAATGTGGAGATGCCATGCACGCCTCATTCAAAATTTTGATAAAAGAAAAATAGTATACAGGTACAGAAAAGTCCTTGTTTATTAATCTTAAACATATGTACATTTTCTACTTTTTCACAGGAACTGTTTCTCTTTTATTTATTCAGGTTGCTTCTATCTTGAAACGATTTTCCATTGTTGCTGGGATCATAGCATTCCTATTTGTCAATTCTTTCAAGCTTTCATATTTGATGCACCATGCTGATTTCAGTTATTGCAGTTGGTTCAAGCATTATTATGTGCTAAATATAGCTCAAGTAATTTAAAATTATTTGAACTGCCAAGCTTAGAAAATTCATTTAAGAAAAATCAATTATTTCAATTGATGCCTTCCATCATAATGTCTTAAGGTTGAATCTCCAAATATTAATCCATTTGATCATTTCAACTAATCAAATTTTTTGGAAAAAAATAGTCTATTTGGTTTAATAAAAGAAATAGAGATATAAACACAATATAAAACAAGGACAGAAGAAAATGTAAATATATAATGTAACATGTTATATGTAACATGTTATAACATTATATATCCTCATATATATATGAGGATCATGAGTTTGCAGTAAAAGAAAAAAAAGAAGAAAAGACGATTCAAATACTGGATTAGCTTCTTTAAGGTGGTGTGATCTTGGGAAACTTTGCTCATGTAAACTTTCTAAGTCTCTTCTGTAAAATGGAAAATCTATTTTATAGGAAGTGTTTTATTGCAAAAGTGCATTAGCATGATTGGCATGTTGTAGGCACTCAAAAAATGAAAGCTGTTATTATGATCCATGGAATGAAGAAAAGGAAATGTGTGAGGTGATGGTGGAAATAGTGGAAGAAAGAGCCCTAACTTCTGGGTTTTATATATGAATGTCAATTTGTTTTTCAACCGTATTGACCTCTTAGTTGTGTAAATAAGGATAGCAAGAATAGAGAATGTTATTGATTAACGAATTTAAAACACATGATTCAGAATGGGGTGGGGATGTTCAGGTTTTCTCCATTCATTGTCTCTTAAAAAGTTTTTCTGTTCTGTTAATGCATTTGAGCAACTCCAAGCTTCTGTTTTTGAATGTTCATCAATTTAGGTCTCTTGTGTATCTATTTTTTAGGAAATTTCTATATTCTCCTGAATTATTAGCTTCTCCTTCATTTGTGTTGGGACAGACAAGTTTCAAATGGCAGAAACATCTCAATAATACCTATTAGCCTGTTCAATATTATTTTTATCAAGAATAATTCAGAAAATTATGTATTAGATTTATCATTAATTTAGTTAAGCAATGATTTTCTAGATAGGATGGTAAAAATCCAAGACAGACAGAAACTTTTGGCTCATCAGAAGTCAATTTGAAAAATTCAGCAAGGGTCAATATGAAGCTGTCATAAGGCAACCAAAATATTTTTTTAATTAATTTATTTTTTATTGAAAGATAATTGCTTTACAAAATTTTGCTGTTTTCTGTCAAATCTCAACATGAATCAGCCATAGGTGTACATATATCTCCTCCCTTTTGAATCTCCCTCCCATTTCCCTCCCCATCCCACCCCTCTAGGTTGATACAGAGCCCCTGTTTGAGTTCCCTGAGCCATATTGTAAATTCCCGTTGACTATATATTTTACATATGGTAATGTAAGTTTCCATGTTACTCTTTCCATACATCTCACCCTCAAGTAAAAACTTCCTGGGTTGGGGAGATAGATTTTTATGGTATAGTCTCTCCATAATTCTTGACTTTTAATTAAATCTCTTCTAAGGATTTCTAGTTTGAACATACACAAAAAATCTTTGTAAGTAAAAAGTAAACTTGGGAATAGTTTTATAAGATTGGGAAAAAGCTTTTTACTTTGATTTTAATAATTACAAATCCAGAAAGTCCCTTGTCTGTCATTTAATTAAAAATTTGATGAGATCTGATGTTTCCCCCCAGTGCAAGATTCAGGGAAGCTTTTTATAACTCAGTAGTTATGTTTATTAACAAAATATATTTGATGAATATTTGCTTCCACTGGTAATTTCCATGATTTACCTACTCAGTAACAATTGCTCTTCCTCTTTCTTATTTTTTAATTTCAGAAAGTCTGATTTTATTTTGTCATACATTCAAATGGCTTTGAGGAATCCCCAAGTATAATTAATAAAATGAGTTGGAGAATGAACCATATATATTTTTGATAGATTTTTGCAAATGTTGTTCTATTCTTTTCTTTCAAAGCACCAGTCTTTGAAATTTTTCCTTGATACAAGATGGAGAGCATTATAAATAATCTGACTTAAAGGATATTTAAAAAAAGAAAAAAACTTGATAGATTCTTACAATATCATGAATTATGTGAAACATGAAAAAAAAAGACATGCATACATAACACCTTTCCTGTCTGGCTTCATCTGTATTCATTTGTTGTCAAAACAGGTTTCCATATTTAACTTCTTTTTTTGATTATGCCTTTTCCTTTATTTCATGGAATGATATGTTATTATCTCTGAAGTGTAGATTTCTGCCAAGTTCTATGCACTTCAATGTTAAGAGTATGGCCCACAACTCTGGGAATCTTTGTTGAAGCTGTAGAAATAAAATGAATAGTATAAAAGCTTGATGGCATCTGTGGATAGGAAACTCATTAAAGGCCCCAGCCCTCTGTTTTATTTCTAACCACATTTTCCCTGTGGGATTTCAATGTCTTGCAGGATGAAACCAGCAGGACTCATTACTCACAAAACAATGTTTAGAGTCCTTTGGTGGTGCTGGAATGCTTCTGCCAGTCAGGTAAAAAACCTAGGCCTTTATCCTTCTGGGGACAATGCCGACGAGCTCAAAAACTGCTTGGAAAAGTCATGCCTTTGAATGTAACTGCAGGTGTTGCGCCCCAAAGACTGTTGGTTGGTACCCTCCTATGCAATGTACAATGGGATAATAGAAAATTCACTTTGGAATTCAAACAAAGTCTTAGAGAAATGGAAATAATAGGAACACAATTTTGAGACTTCCTTAGTTTTTCCCACGAACTATGGACCATGACTAATACCCTCAGGGCAAAAAACATCCCTTCGCCTTTAAGGGATGTATACAATTCAGTTTCAGATAAATAAGTTTCATGACCTCACCAATTTTGTGACTTCCATTCATTTACTAGAAAATATATTTAAGTAAGGGGAATACCATGTTATGGATAAGATCTTCAAGACACTCAATCTAATAAAAGATCAATGCATTTGAACATAAAGTATAATAAAGTTTTTTTTTTTTCTCTTAAAAAAAAAAAAAAATCACTGCTCTAACTGGGTTCCCTAAAT
The DNA here is from genome assembly GCF_000754665.1 of Bison bison bison. Classification (NCBI taxonomy): domain Eukaryota; kingdom Metazoa; phylum Chordata; class Mammalia; order Artiodactyla; family Bovidae; genus Bison; species Bison bison. The sequence goes on along the minus strand of NW_011494753.1, from coordinate 14,823,553 downwards.
CAAATTAGTATAGTTCTGACTGAATTGTCTGTCTCTCTTTGGCACTGTGGCTAGTGGCATTTGGGAAATATTCTTAGAACTTGTAAAATTCCTGCAAGAATAATAAGGACCTTGCTATTGTGGAATCAAAGAGATTCAATCACTTAAAGTAGTACTACTATAGGCTTGTCAAGTGGAATTGCTTTTACAGATTTGCTGAATAACTCATCCATAATGGCTGAAAATTTCAGCCATTTGGTTAAAACACCCAAGGCAGAAGAGATTAGTGCACAGCATAGAAGAGCATATGTATAATCATGAAGAAGTTTAGACCACGTCTGCACAGTGAAGTACCATTTAAACATCCCAAGCTCCAGTCATTACCTTATGGAAAACAATGTGAGCTATCTGAGAAATGCCCTGCATTAGCTGATGAGACTTCAATAACGTTTAAGCTTGGTAAAACGTATTTCTAAACAAAGTTGCTATCTTTACAGCTTATCTTTACAGATGAGAAGGTCATGTAAAATTTGACTGGAGGGAATTTAAGAAACAGCTAAATGTGGCAACTATAGAGAGAAAGGTAAACAGTGAGAAAGTGCTAATGTAGTTGTTGAAGAATTGATATCAATTAGATTCCTATTAATAATAATAAGATAAGCTGACAACAAACATCTGGGTTGCTAAGATGAGACACTGTTAAGCTCTTCCTTTTTGAACACATTTTGACAATGGAGGCACGTATGTTATTTGTCAATGGGTAAGTTTCAACTAGCAGACTTCCGGTGTTTATTTTCACAATTTTATCTTACTTCTGAAAAAAGAATCAGGAATAAATTGCCATTAAAAAAAAATGTCCCTCAAGCCTCTTGTGCTCTGCAGAAGATATTGTGAAAGTAGACAGGGATTGAGGAGAGGGCAGGGGTAGGCCGATTTTTAAATGTCAAATTCACCTCTCATTTTCTATGCAAAACATGTCATCATGAATTTGTACAAAGGCTCAACTAGGTTTCATGGGGAAAAAATAGTTTTTTTTCCTCCAGTTAAACTTTGAATTTGGAGGTTATATTTATCTTGGGTTGTATATAGCATTCAGTGGGATAAAAACATGTATATAAAAGTTACCTTCAGCTTGAATTTAAATTGATCTGCTTATTACCTTGTTTAAACAATAAAAAAGGAAAATATTCCCCAGGAAAGATGTTTGAATACCAGTATGTAAACAATGATGTCACCTTATAATTTGAATGAAATATTAATGGAAAGAAGAGCAGATGAATATTAGAATATATTATGAAGATAGTAAATGCAACAGAAGGGTATTTTCTATCAAAAGAAAGGTGGTGAAAAATTTAATAGGTATAATTCAGTCTCATTAAAATTAATGCATTTGCAATAGGATATACAGAGTCATTTAGCTTATCTCTTCCAAGAATCTCAAACATCTATACACATTCAGATGAAAGAAATCAAGTTATAAGGGAGATAACTCAATCAACATTATCTTTTGGTTTTTACTATTCACATAGCTCTTGCCAGAAATCATGCAGTAGGTCACTTGCTGTGTTGAGAATCCAACTTTAATTCTAGCACTCTTTCTAAAACACTCCTTACATTCTTCAAAGCAAAGTTGCCTACATAGAAAGGGTTAGAAAATTTCTCTTCACACAAAACTATCTAGGGAAAAAAAAAAAAAAAGTCAGCCAATTAACCTGAGTCATTCAATAGTAAAAGCAGGATTTATTTGATATGTTCCAGATATGCCAGCAACTGCTGTCTCTTCTTCCAAATCAGACTGTCTGTCCCTGTCTACTGGGCTTCTCATTCCAACTGGCTATGCCTAGGGTTTACAGGAGACCAATCAATAGAAACTCCTCCCAAGTATAGACTCAGTTAAAAGATAGGTATTAGAAGCAGCTGGATGGAGCTCAAAAGGTCTGCTTTACTACTGGTAAGTGGTGGCATGGAGGAGTGGTGGGGCTGCACTGTTCCGTCCTCATAGTTTCCAGGAGTGTTTTGGTAAGAATCCTGTATCTGGGACAATGTGTGGATGGAAAGAGCCCTGCACAAGAGGCCTAGGACTAGGAGTAGCACCAGGACATTATTCAAGCGATATAGGGGCTCAGACTGGGGTTTGAGTCCCAGCTTTGCTACTTATCAGGACTGTGAGCATGGCCTTAGATCCAGACCTCATTTTTCTGGAGAAGGGTCACAACCTTCCAACAGCGGTGGCAATTCCTTTATACTCCAAAGTTAAATCGTGTCATCATTCCTAGTCTCTTGGAAAATAAATGATTCTGGTTTGCATAGTCTACTTTAAAGAAGTCTGGCTTAACTTTTAATGGTTATGATTGCGAAGATGGGTCAACTACCTCCCTGACTTTCCTTCATGGTCAACAGGAGGCTGTAACCAATGCCTGTTAACCTCTACGCAGAGGACAAAAATCAATATGAGCTCAACTGTCTTCAAATATTATTATTATTTTTTTTTTTTTTGGCGCCCAAGGTCCGGCCCCGGGTCTCGCGAGGCGGCGCGGTGGCAGCTGGAGAAGTTGGCCGAAGGGCGCGGTCAGCTCTCCGCCCGACCCCTTGGGCAGCGGAGCCGTGGCTCACTGCCGGGTGCGGCCGAGAAGGCGGCAAGTGGCAGGAGGGCGGGGACTAGAGTCGGGGCGCCGGCCGCGAGCGTGCTGGTTTTGTTGTTCTTCAAATATTATTATAGACATAATACTTAGGATTTGTTGTTTGTTGTTGTTTAGTCACTAAGTCATGTTCACATCTTTTGCAACCCCATGGATTGTAGCCCACCAGAATACTCTGTCCATGGGATTTCCCAGGCAAGAATACTGGAGTGGGTTGCCATTTCTTTCTCCAGGGGATCCTCCCAACTCAGGGATGAAACCCACATAGCCTGCTTGGCAGTTGAGTATTTTACCACTGAATATCTGGGAAACCATGATGGTGTGGTCACTCACCTAGAGCCAAACATCCTGGATTATGAAGTCAAGTGGGCCTTAGGAAGCATTACTAAAAACAAATCTTGAAGATGAATGTGATAGATTTCCAGCTGAGCCATTTCAAATCCTAAAAGATGATGCTGTTAAAGTGTTGCACCCAGTATATCAACAAATTTGGAAAGCTCAGTGGCCACAGGACTGGAAAAGGTCAGTTTTCATTTCAATCCCAAAGAAGGGCAATGCCAAAGAATGTTCCAACTATGATACAGTTGCACTCATTTCACCTGATAGCAAGTTTATGCTTAAAATCCTTCAAGCTAGGCTTCAACAGTACATAAACTGAGAAATTCCAGATGTAGAAGCTGGGTTTCGAAGATGCAGAAGAATCAGAGATCAAATTGCCAACATTCTTTGGATCATGAGGGGCTTCTCTGGTGGTTCTGGTGGGAAAGAATCCACCTGCAATGCTGGAGACCTGGGTTGGATCCCTGGGTTGGGAAGATCCTCTGGAGGAGGGCATGGCAACTCACGCTAGTATTCTTGCCTGAACATTCCATGCACAGAGGAGACAGATGTGCTATAGTCCATGGGGTCACAAAGAGTCAGACACGACTGAATGACTAAGCACAGCACAGCACTGGATCATGGAGAAAGAAAGGGAGGTCCAGAAAAACATCTACCTCTGCTTCGTTGACTGCACTAAAGCCTTTGACTCTGTGGATCACTGCAGACTGTTGAAAATTCTGAACAAGATAGGAATACCAGTCCACCTTACCTGTCTCCTAAGAAACCTGTATACAGGTCAAGAAGCAACAGTTAGAACCAGACATGGAAAAACGGACTGGTTCAAAATTGGAAAAGGAATATGTCAAGGCTGTATATTGTCACCCTGCTTATTTAACTTCTATGCAGGGTACATCATGAGAAACGCTCGGCTGGATGACTCACAAGCTAGAATCAAGATTTTCAGGACAAATGGCACTGTTTCAGTTTTTCATGGAACTAGAACAAAATATTTCACAATTTCTATGGAAACATAAAGACCCTGAATAGCCAAAGCAATCTTGAGAAAGAAGAATGGAGCTGGAAGAATCAACCTTCCTGACTTCAGACTATGCTTCAATGTTAAACAGTTATCAAGACAGTATGGTACTGGCACAAAAAATCGAAATACAGACCCAACAGAACAAGATATAAAGTCCAGAGATAAAGCCATGTACCTATGGGCACCTTATCTTTGACAAAACAGGCAAGAATATACAGAAGTGCTGGGAAAACGGGGCAGCCACATGTGAAAGAATGAAATTAGAACAATTCTTTACACCATACCCAAAAATAAAACTCAAAATGAGTTAAAGGCCTAAATGTAAGACCAGAAACTATGAACCTCTTAGAGGAAAACATAGGCAAAATACTCTTTGACATAAATCACAGCAAGATCCTCTATGACCCATCTCTTAGAGTGATGGAAATAAAACAAAAATAAACAAATAGGACCTAATTAAACTTAAAAGCTTTCGCACAGCAAACGAAAGTATAAACAAGGTGAAAAGACAGCCCTCAGTATGGGAGAAAATAATAGCAAGTGAAACAACTGACAAAGGATTAATCTCCAAAATTAATCCTGCGTGAGTTGCAAGCGGCTCATGCAACTCAATACCAGAAGAACAAACAACTCAAGCATAAAGTGGGCAGAAGACCTAAATAGACATTTCTCCAGATAAGACATACAGATGGCTAATAAACATATGAAAAGATTTTCCACATTGCTCATTTATGAGAGAAATGCAAACCAAAACTACAATGAGATATCACCTCACACTGGTAAGAATGGCCATCATTTAAAAATCTGCAAACAATAAATGCTGGAGAGAATGTGGAGAAAAGGGAACCCTCTGGCACTGTTGTGGGAATGTAAATTGATACAGCCACTAAGGAAGACAGTATGGAAATTCCTGAAAAAATTGGGAATAAAACTACCATACGACCCATAATCCTACTACTGGGCATATACCTTGAGAAAAATATAATTGAAAAAGGCACACGTATCCCAGTGTTCATTGCAGCACTGTTTACAATAGCTAGAACATGAAAGCAACCTAGATGTCCATAGACAGATGAATGGACAAAGAAGCTGTGGTACATATATGCAATCGAATATTGCTTAGCCATAAAAAGGAACAAATTCAAGTCACTTGTAGTGAGGTGGTTGAATCTAGAGCCTCTTATACAAGTGAAGTAATCGGAACGAGAAAAACAAGTATCATATATTAACGCAGATATAGGAATCTAGAAAGATGGTATTGATGAGCCTATTTTCAGGCAGCAAAGCAAAGGCAGACATAGAGAACAGACTTCTGGACACAGAGGGGAAGAAGAGGGTGGGACAAATTGAGAGAGCAGCATGGAAATCTATATTACCATATGTAAATAGATATCCAGTGAGAATTTGCTGTATGACTGAGGGAGCTCAAACCGGTGCTCTATGACAACTTAGTGGTGTGGGGTGGGGTAGGAGGAGGGAGGGAGGTTCTAGAGGGAGGGGACATAAATATATACCTATGGCTGATGCAGTGTGTTGCCCTCTGATGCCCTCTTGCAAAACCTACCATCTTACTTGGGTTTCTCTTACCTTGGGCGTGGGGTATCTCTTCACGGCTGCTCCAGGAAAGCACAGCCATTGCTCCTTACCTTGGATGAGAAGAAATGCAAAAAAGCAAAATGGCTTTCCGGGGAGGCCTTACAAATAGCTGTGAAAAGAAGAGAAGCAAAAAGCAAAGGAGAAAAGGAAAGATATAAACATCTGAATGCAGAGTTCCAAAGAATAGCAAGAAGAGATAAGAAAGCCTTCTTCAGCGATCAATGCAAAGAAATAGAGGAAAACAACAGAATGGGAAAGACTAGGGATCTCTTCAAGAAAATCAGAGATACCAAAGGAACATTTCATGCAAAGATGAGCTCGATAAAGGACAGAAATGGTATGGACCTAACAGAAG